>NC_050604.1:0-127855 GCF_013368585.1 Megalops cyprinoides | reverse complement strand
TTTCAAAGCTGGGAACAGAGTTTTTGGGCTTGAAGAGTGTGAAAATTGTGTTTCTGGCAGTCTACTGAAGTCTGAATGCTGAGTGTTGTTCAAAGCTGAGAACAGAGTTTTTGGGCTCTGAGTGACTCCAAAAAACCTTTTCAGGCATTCTCCTTTCAATTGAATGCTGATCGATGTTGAAAAACGTGGGAATCGTGTTTTTGCGCTCTGAAAGTGTTGAAAACCGTGTTTCTGCAATATAGTTGAAACTGCACGCTGAATGATGTTAAAACCCAGGAATCGCGTTTTTGCGCTCTGAAAGTGTCGAAAACAGGGTTTCTCGCAATATCATTGAAACTGCGCGCTGAATGATGTTAAAACCCGGGAATCGCTTTTTTGCGTTGTGAAAGTGTAGAAAACGGCGATTTCTGATGCACTTCTGGAAAATGAATGCTGTGTGTTGTTCAAAGCTGGGAACAGAGTTTTTGGGCTTGGAGAGTGCGAAAATTGTGTTTCTGGCAGTCTACTGAAATCTGAATGCTGAGTGTTGTTCAAAGCTGAGAACAGAGTTTTTGGGCTCTGAGTGACTCCAAAAAACCTTTTCAGGCACTCTCCTTTAAATTGAATGCTGAGCGATGTTGAAAACGTGAGAATCGTGTTTTTGCGCTCTGAAAGTGTTGAAAACCGTGTTTCTGGCAATATAGTTGAAACTGCACGTTGAATGATGTTAAAACCCAGGAATCGTGTTTTTTGCGCTCTGAAAGTGTCGAAAACAGCTTTTCTGATGCACTTCTGGAAAATGAGTGCTGTGTGTTGTTCAAAGCTGGGAACAGAGTTTTTGGGCTTGGAGAGGGCGAAAATTGTGTTTCTGACAGTCCTACTGAAATCTGAATGCTGAGTATTGTTCAAAGCTGAGAACAGAGTTTTTGGGCTCTGAGTGACTCCAAAAACCTTTTCAGGCATTCTCCTTTAAATAGAATGCTGATCGATTGTTGAAAACGTGGGAATCGTGTTTTTGCGCTCTGAAAGTGTTGAAAACCGTGTTTCTCGGCAATATAGTTGAAACTGCACGCTAAATGATGTTTAAAACCCAGGAATCGTGTTTTTTGCGCTCTGAAAGTGTCGAAAACAGCTTTTCTGATGCACTTCTGGAAAATGAGTGCTGTGTGTTGTTCAAAGCTGGGAACAGAGTTTTTGGGCTTGGAGGGGTGAAAATTGTGTTTCTGACAGTCTACTGAAATCTGAATGCTGAGTATTGTTCAAAGCTGAGAACAGAGTTTTTGGGCTCTGAGTGACTCCAAAAACCTTTCCAGGCATTCTCCTTTAAATTGAATGCTGAGCGATGTTGAAAACGTGGGAATCGTGTTTTTGCGCTCTGAAAGTGTTGAAAACCGTGTTTCTGGCAATATAGTTGAAACTGCACGTTTCAATGATGTTAAAACCCAGGAATCGTGTTTTTGCGCTCTGAAAGTGTCGAAAACAGGGGTTTCTCGCAATATCATTGAAACTGCGCGCTGAATGATGTTAAAACCCGGGAATCGCGTTTTTGCGTTGTGAAAGTGTAGAAAACGGCGTTTCTGATGCACTTCTGGAAAATGAATGCTGTGTGTTGTTCAAAGCTGGGAACAGAGTTTTTTGGGCTTGGAGAGTGCGAAAATTGTGTTTCTGGCAGTCTACTGAAATCTGAATGCTGAGTGTTGTTCAAAGCTGAGAACAGAGTTTTTGGGCTCTGAGTGACTCCAAAAACCTTTTCAGGCATTCTCCTTTAAAATTGAATGCTGAGCGATGTTGAAAACGTGGGAATCGTGTTTTTTGCGCTCTGAAAGTGTTGAAAACCGTGTTTCTGGCAATATAGTTGAAACTGCACGTTGAATGATGTTAAAACCCAGGAATCGTGTTTTTGCGCTCTGAAAGTGTCGAAAACAGGGTTTCTCGCAATATAGTTGAAACTGCACGCTGAATGATGTTAAAACCCGGGAATCGCGTTTTTGCGTTGTGAAAGTGTAGAAAACGGCGTTTCTGATGCACTTCTGGAAAATGAGTGCTGTGTGTTGTTCAAAGCTGGGAACAGAGTTTTTGGGCTTGGAGAGGGTGAAAATTGTGTTTCTGACAGTCTACTGAAATCTGAATGCTGAGTATTGTTTCAAAGTTGAGAACAGAGTTTTTGGGCTCTGAGTGACTCCAAAAACCTTTCCAGGCATTCTCCTTTAAATTGAATGCTGAGCGATGTTGAAAACGTGGGAATCGTGTTTTTGCGCTCTGAAAGTGTTGAAAACTGTGTTTCTGATGCACTTCTGGAAAATGAATGCTGTGTGTTGTACAAAGCTGGGAACAGAGTTTTTGGGCTCTGAGTGACTCCAAAAACCTTTTCAGGCATTCTCCTTTAAATAGAATGCTGATCGATGTTGAAAACGTGGGAATCGTGTTTTTGCGCTCTGAAAGTGTTGAAAAACCGTATTTCTCGCAATATAGTTGAAACTGCACGCTGAATGATGTTAAAACCCAGGAATCGTGTTTTTGCGCTCTGAAAGTGTCGAAAACAGGGTTTTCCGCAATATCATTGAAACTGCGCGCTGAATGATGTTAAAACCCGGGAATCGCGTTTTGCGTTGTGAAAGTGTAGAAAACGGCGTTTCTGATGCACTTCTGGAAAATGAATGCTGTGTGTTGTTCAAAGCTGGGAACAGAGTTTTTGGGCTTGGAGAGTGCGAAAATTGTGTTTCTGGCAGTCTACTGAAATCTGAATGCTGAGTGTTGTTCAAAGCTGAGAACAGAGTTTTTGGGCTCTGAGTGACTCCAAAAACCTTTTCAGGCATTCTCCTTTAAATTGAATGCTGATCGATGTTGAAAACGTGGGAATCGTGTTTTTGCGCTCTGAAAGTGTTGAAAACCGTGTTTCTGGCAATATAGTTGAAACTGCACGCTGAATGATGTTAAAACCCAGGAATCGCGTTTTTGCGCTCTGAAAGTGTCGAAAACAGCGTTTCTGATGCACTTCTGGAAAATGAGTGCTGTGTGTTGTTCAAAGCTGGGAACAGAGTTTTTGGGCTTGGAGAGTGTGAAAATTGTGTTTCTGACAGTCTACTGAAATCTGAATGCTGAGTGTTGTTCAAAGCTGAGAACAGAGTTTTTGGGCTCTGAGTGACTCCAAAAACCTTTTCAGGCATTCTCCTTTAAATTGAATGCTGAGCGATGTTGAAAACGTGGGAATCGTGTTTTTGCGCTCTGAAAGTGTTGAAAACCGTGTTTCTGGCAATATAGTTGAAACTGCACGTTGAATGATGTTAAAACCCAGGAATCGTGTTTTTGCGCTCTGAAAGTGTCGAAAACAGGGTTTCTCGCAATATCATTGAAACTGCACGCTGAATGATGTTAAAACCTGGGAATCGCGTTTTTGCGTTGTGAAAGTGTAGAAAACGGCGTTTCTGATGCACTTCTGGAAAATGAATGCTGTGTGTTGTTCAAAGCTGGGAACAGAGTTTTTGGGCTTGCAGAGTGTGAAAATTGTGTTTCTGGCAGTCTACTGAAGTCTGAATGCTGAGTGTTGTTCAAAGCTGAGAACAGAGTTTTTGGGCTCTGAGTGACTCCAAAAACCTTTTCAGGCATTCTCCTTTAAATTGAATGCTGATCGATGTTGAAAACGTGGGAATCGTGTTTTTGCGCTCTGAAAGTGTTGAAAACCGTGTTTCTGGCAATATAGTTGAAACTGCACGCTGAATGATGTTAAAACCCAGGAATCGCGTTTTTGCGCTCTGAAAGTGTCGAAAACAGCTTTTCTGATGCACTTCTGGAAAATGAGTGCTGTGTGTTGTTCAAAGCTGGGAACAGAGTTTTTGGGCTTGGAGAGGGTGAAAATTGTGTTTCTGACAGTCTACTGAAATCTGAATGCTGAGTATTGTTCAAAGCTGAGAACAGACTTTTTGGGCTCTGAGTGACTCCAAAAACCTTTCCAGGCATTCTCCTTTAAATTGAATGCTGAGCGATGTTGAAAACGTGGGAATCGTGTTTTTGCGCTCTGAAAGTGTTGAAAACCGTGTTTCTGGCAATATAGTTGAAACTGCACGTTGAATGATGTTAAAACCCAGGAATCGTGTTTTGCGCTCTGAAAGTGTCGAAAACAGGGTTTCTCGCAATATCATTGAAACTGCGCGCTGAATGATGTTAAAACCCGGGAATCGCGTTTTTGCGTTGTGAAAGTGTAGAAAACGGCGATTCTGATGAACTTCTGGAAAATGAATGCTGTGTGTTGTTCAAAGCTGGGAACAGAGTTTTTGGGCTTGGAGAGTGCGAAAATTGTGTTTCTGGCAGTCTACTGAAATCTGAATGCTGAGTGTTGTTCAAAGCTGAGAACAGAGTTTTTGGGCTCTGAGTGACTCCAAAAACCTTTTCAGGCATTCTCCTTTAAATTGAATGCTGAGCGATGTTGAAAACGTGGGAATCGTGTTTTTGCGCTCTGAAAGTGTTGAAAACTGTGTTTCTGATGCACTTCTGGAAAATGAATGCTGTGTGTTGTTCAACGCTGGGAACAGAGTTTTTGGGCTCTGAGTGACTCCAAAAACCTTTTCAGGCATTCTCCTTTCAATTGAATGCTGATCGATGTTGAAAACGTGGGAATCGTGTTTTTGCGCTCTGAAAGTGTTGAAAACCGTGTTTCTGGCAATATAGTTGAAACTGCACGCTGAATGATGTTAAAACCCGGGAATCGCGTTTTTGCGTTGTGAAAGTGTAGAAAACGGCGTTTCTGATGCACTTCTGGAAAATGAATGCTGTGTGTTGTTCAAAGCTGGGAACAGAGTTTTTGGGCTTGGAGAGTGTGAAAATTGTGTTTCTGGCAGTCTACTGAAGTCTGAATACTGAGTATTGTTCAAAGCTGAGAACAGAGTTTTTGGGCTCTGAGTGACTCCAAAAACCTTTTCAGGCATTCTCCTTTCAATTGAATGCTGATCGATGTTGAAAACGTGGGAATCGTGTTTTTGCGCTCTGAAAGTGTTGAAAACCGTGTTTCTGGCAATATAGTTGAAACTGCACGTTGAATGATGTTAAAACCCAGGAATCGTGTTTTTGCGCTCTGAAAGTGTCGAAAACAGGGTTTCTCGCAATATCATTGAAACTGCACGCTGAATGATGTTAAAACCCGGGAATCGCGTTTTTGCGTTGTGAAAGTGTAGAAAACGGCGTTTCTGATGCACTTCTGGAAAATGAGTGCTGTGTGTTGTTCAAAGCTGGGAACAGAGTTTTTGGGCTTGGAGAGTGTGAAAATTGTGTTTCTGACAGTCTACTGAAATCTGAATGCTGAGTATTGTTCAAAGTTGAGAACAGAGTTTTTGGGCTCTGAGTGACTCCAAAAACCTTTCCAGGCATTCTCCTTTAAATTGAATGCTGAGCGATGTTGAAAACGTGGGAATCGTGTTTTTGCGCTCTGAAAGTGTTGAAAACTGTGTTTCTGATGCACTTCTGGAAAATGAATGCTGTGTGTTGTTCAACGCTGGGAACAGAGTTTTTGGGCTCTGAGTGACTCCAAAAACCTTTTCAGGCATTCTCCTTTCAATTGAATGCTGATCGATGTTGAAAACGTGGGAATCGTGTTTTTGCGCTCTGAAAGTGTTGAAAACCGTGTTTCTGGCAATATAGTTGAAACTGCACGCTGAATGATGTTAAAACCCGGGAATCGCGTTTTTGCGTTGTGAAAGTGTAGAAAACGGCGTTTCTGATGCACTTCTGGAAAGTGAATGCTGTGTGTTGTTCAAAGCTGGGAACAGAGTTTTTGGGCTTGGAGAGTGTGAAAATTGTGTTTCTGGCAGTCTACTGAAGTCTGAATGCTGAGTATTGTTCAAAGCTGAGAACAGAGTTTTTGGGCTCTGAGTGACTCCAAAAACCTTTTCAGGCACTCTCCTTTAAATTGAATGCTGAGCGATGTTGAAAACGTGAGAATCGTGTTTTTGCGCTCTGAAAGTGTTGAAAACCGTGTTTCTGGCAATATAGTTGAAACTGCACGTTGAATGATGTTAAAACCCAGGAATCGTGTTTTTGCGCTCTGAAAGTGTCGAAAACAGGGTTTCTCGCAATATCATTGAAACTGCACGCTGAATGATGTTAAAACCCGGGAATCGCGTTTTTGCGTTGTGAAAGTGTAGAAAACGGCGTTTCTGATGCACTTCTGGAAAATGAATGCTGTGTGTTGTTCAAAGCTGGGAACAGAGTTTTTGGGCTTGGAGAGTGTGAAAATTGTGTTTCTGGCAGTCTACTGAAGTCTGAATGCTGAGTATTGTTCAAAGCTGAGAACAGAGTTTTTGGGCTCTGAGTGACTCCAAAAACCTTTTCAGGCATTCTCCTTTCAATTGAATGCTGATCGATGTTGAAAACGTGGGAATCGTGTTTTTGCGCTCTGAAAGTGTTGAAAACCGTGTTTCTGGCAATATAGTTGAAACTGCACGCTGAATGATGTTAAAACCCGGGAATCGCGTTTTTGCGTTGTGAAAGTGTAGAAAACGGCGTTTCTGATGCACTTCTGGAAAATGAATGCTGTGTGTTGTTCAAAGCTGGGAACAGAGTTTTTGGGCTTGGAGAGTGTGAAAATTGTGTTTCTGGCAGTCTACTGAAGTCTGAATACTGAGTATTGTTCAAAGCTGAGAACAGAGTTTTTGGGCTCTGAGTGACTCCAAAAACCTTTTCAGGCATTCTCCTTTCAATTGAATGCTGATCGATGTTGAAAACGTGGGAATCGTGTTTTTGCGCTCTGAAAGTGTTGAAAACCGTGTTTCTGGCAATATAGTTGAAACTGCACGCTGAATGATGTTAAAACCCAGGAATCGCGTTTTTGCGCTCTGAAAGTGTCGAAAACAGGGTTTCTCGCAATATCATTGAAACTGCGCGCTGAATGATGTTAAAACCCGGGAATCGCGTTTTTGCGTTGTGAAAGTGTAGAAAACGGCGATTCTGATGCACTTCTGGAAAATGAATGCTGTGTGTTGTTCAAAGCTGGGAACAGAGTTTTTGGGCTTGGAGAGTGCGAAAATTGTGTTTCTGGCAGTCTACTGAAATCTGAATGCTGAGTGTTGTTCAAAGCTGAGAACAGAGTTTTTGGGCTCTGAGTGACTCCAAAAACCTTTTCAGGCACTCTCCTTTAAATTGAATGCTGAGCGATGTTGAAAACGTGAGAATCGTGTTTTTGCGCTCTGAAAGTGTTGAAAACCGTGTTTCTGGCAATATAGTTGAAACTGCACGTTGAATGATGTTAAAACCCAGGAATCGTGTTTTTGCGCTCTGAAAGTGTCGAAAACAGGGTTTCTCGCAATATCATTGAAACTGCACGCTGAATGATGTTAAAACCCGGGAATCGCGTTTTTGCGTTGTGAAAGTGTAGAAAACGGCGTTTCTGATGCACTTCTGGAAAATGAATGCTGTGTGTTGTTCAAAGCTGGGAACAGAGTTTTTGGGCTTGGAGAGTGTGAAAATTGTGTTTCTGGCAGTCTACTGAAGTCTGAATGCTGAGTGTTGTTCAAAGCTGAGAACAGAGTTTTTGGGCTCTGAGTGACTCCAAAAACCTTTTCAGGCATTCTCCTTTCAATTGAATGCTGATCGATGTTGAAAACGTGGGAATCGTGTTTTTTGCGCTCTGAAAGTGTTGAAAACCGTGTTTCTGGCAATATAGTTGAAACTGCACGCTGAATGATGTTAAAACCCGGGAATCGCGTTTTTGCGTTGTGAAAGTGTAGAAAACGGCGTTTCTGATGCACTTCTGGAAAATGAATGCTGTGTGTTGTTCAAAGCTGGGAACAGAGTTTTTGGGCTTGGAGAGTGTGAAAATTGTGTTTCTGGCAGTCTACTGAAGTCTGAATACTGAGTATTGTTCAAAGCTGAGAACAGAGTTTTTGGGCTCTGAGTGACTCCAAAAACCTTTTCAGGCATTCTCCTTTCAATTGAATGCTGATCGATGTTGAAAACGTGGGAATCGTGTTTTTGCGCTCTGAAAGTGTTGAAAACCGTGTTTCTGGCAATATAGTTGAAACTGCACGCTGAATGATGTTAAAACCCAGGAATCGCGTTTTTGCGCTCTGAAAGTGTCGAAAACAGGGTTTCTCGCAATATCATTGAAACTGCGCGCTGAATGATGTTAAAACCCGGGAATTGCGTTTTTGCGTTGTGAAAGTGTAGAAAACGGCGTTTCTGATGCACTTCTGGAAAATGAATGCTGTGTGTTGTTCAAAGCTGGGAACAGAGTTTTTGGGCTTGGAGAGTGCGAAAATTGTGTTTCTGGCAGTCTACTGAAATCTGAATGCTGAGTGTTGTTCAAAGCTGAGAACAGAGTTTTTGGGCTCTGAGTGACTCCAAAAACCTTTTCAGGCACTCTCCTTTAAATTGAATGCTGAGCGATGTTGAAAACGTGAGAATCGTGTTTTTGCGCTCTGAAAGTGTTGAAAACCGTGTTTCTGGCAATATAGTTGAAACTGCACGTTGAATGATGTTAAAACCCAGGAATCGTGTTTTTGCGCTCTGAAAGTGTCGAAAACAGGGTTTCTCGCAATATCATTGAAACTGCACGCTGAATGATGTTAAAACCCGGGAATCGCGTTTTTGCGTTGTGAAAGTGTAGAAAACGGCGTTTCTGATGCACTTCTGGAAAATGAATGCTGTGTGTTGTTCAAAGCTGGGAACAGAGTTTTTGGGCTTGGAGAGTGTGAAAATTGTGTTTCTGGCAGTCTACTGAAGTCTGAATGCTGAGTATTGTTCAAAGCTGAGAACAGAGTTTTTGGGCTCTGAGTGACTCCAAAAACCTTTTCAGGCATTCTCCTTTCAATTGAATGCTGATCGATGTTGAAAACGTGGGAATCGTGTTTTTGCGCTCTGAAAGTGTTGAAAACCGTGTTTCTGGCAATATAGTTGAAACTGCACGCTGAATGATGTTAAAACCCAGGAATCGCGTTTTTGCGCTCTGAAAGTGTCGAAAACAGGGTTTCTCGCAATATCATTGAAACTGCGCGCTGAATGATGTTAAAACCCGGGAATCGCTTTTTTGCGTTGTGAAAGTGTAGAAAACGGCGATTCTGATGCACTTCTGGAAAATGAATGCTGTGTGTTGTTCAAAGCTGGGAACAGAGTTTTTGGGCTTGGAGAGTGCGAAAATTGTGTTTCTGGCAGTCTACTGAAATCTGAATGCTGAGTGTTGTTCAAAGCTGAGAACAGAGTTTTTGGGCTCTGAGTGACTCCAAAAACCTTTTCAGGCACTCTCCTTTAAATTGAATGCTGAGCGATGTTGAAAACGTGAGAATCGTGTTTTTGCGCTCTGAAAGTGTTGAAAACCGTGTTTCTGGCAATATAGTTGAAACTGCACGTTGAATGATGTTAAAACCCAGGAATCGTGTTTTTGCGCTCTGAAAGTGTCGAAAACAGGGTTTCTCGCAATATCATTGAAACTGCACGCTGAATGATGTTAAAACCCGGGAATCGCGTTTTTGCGTTGTGAAAGTGTAGAAAACGGCGTTTCTGATGCACTTCTGGAAAATGAATGCTGTGTGTTGTTCAAAGCTGGGAACAGAGTTTTTGGGCTTGGAGAGTGTGAAAATTGTGTTTCTGGCAGTCTACTGAAGTCTGAATGCTGAGTATTGTTCAAAGCTGAGAACAGAGTTTTTGGGCTCTGAGTGACTCCAAAAACCTTTTCAGGCATTCTCCTTTCAATTGAATGCTGATCGATGTTGAAAACGTGGGAATCGTGTTTTTGCGCTCTGAAAGTGTTGAAAACCGTGTTTCTGGCAATATAGTTGAAACTGCACGCTGAATGATGTTAAAACCCAGGAATCGTGTTTTTGCGCTCTGAAAGTGTCGAAAACAGCTTTTCTGATGCACTTCTGGAAAATGAGTGCTGTGTGTTGTTCAAAGCTGGGAACAGAGTTTTTGGGCTTGGAGAGGGCGAAAATTGTGTTTCTGACAGTCTACTGAAATCTGAATGCTGAGTATTGTTCAAAGCTGAGAACAGAGTTTTTGGGCTCTGAGTGACTCCAAAAACCTTTACAGGCATTCTCCTTTAAATAGAATGCTGATCGATGTTGAAAACGTGGGAATCGTGTTTTTGCGCTCTGAAAGTGTTGAAAACCGTGTTTCTCGCAATATAGTTGAAACTGCACGCTAAATGATGTTAAAACCCAGGAATCGTGTTTTTGCGCTCTGAAAGTGTCGAAAACAGCTTTTCTGATGCACTTCTGGAAAATGAGTGCTGTGTGTTGTTCAAAGCTGGGAACAGAGTTTTTGGGCTTGGAGAGGGTGAAAATTGTGTTTCTGACAGTCTACTGAAATCTGAATGCTGAGTATTGTTCAAAGCTGAGAACAGAGTTTTTGGGCTCTGAGTGACTCCAAAAACCTTTCCAGGCATTCTCCTTTAAATTGAATGCTGAGCGATGTTGAAAACGTGGGAATCGTGTTTTTGCGCTCTGAAAGTGTTGAAAACCGTGTTTCTGGCAATATAGTTGAAACTGCACGTTGAATGATGTTAAAACCCAGGAATCGTGTTTTTGCGCTCTGAAAGTGTCGAAAACAGGGTTTCTCGCAATATCATTGAAACTGCGCGCTGAATGATGTTAAAACCCGGGAATCGCGTTTTTGCGTTGTGAAAGTGTAGAAAACGGCGATTCTGATGCACTTCTGGAAAATGAATGCTGTGTGTTGTTCAAAGCTGGGAACAGAGTTTTTGGGCTTGGAGAGTGCGAAAATTGTGTTTCTGGCAGTCTACTGAAATCTGAATGCTGAGTGTTGTTCAAAGCTGAGAACAGAGTTTTTGGGCTCTGAGTGACTCCAAAAACCTTTTCAGGCATTCTCCTTTAAATTGAATGCTGAGCGATGTTGAAAACGTGGGAATCGTGTTTTTGCGCTCTGAAAGTGTTGAAAACCGTGTTTCTGGCAATATAGTTGAAACTGCACGTTGAATGATGTTAAAACCCAGGAATCGCGTTTTTGCGCTCTGAAAGTGTCGAAAACAGGGTTTCTGGCAATATAGTTGAAACTGCACGCTGAATGATGTTAAAACCCGGGAATCGCGTTTTTGCGTTGTGAAAGTGTAGAAAACGGCGTTTCTGATGCACTTCTGGAAAATGAGTGCTGTGTGTTGTTCAAAGCTGGGAACAGAGTTTTTGGGCTTGGAGAGGGTGAAAATTGTGTTTCTGACAGTCTACTGAAATCTGAATGCTGAGTATTGTTCAAAGTTGAGAACAGAGTTTTTGGGCTCTGAGTGACTCCAAAAACCTTTCCAGGCATTCTCCTTTAAATTGAATGCTGAGCGATGTTGAAAACGTGGGAATCGTGTTTTTGCGCTCTGAAAGTGTTGAAAACTGTGTTTCTGATGCACTTCTGGAAAATGAATGCTGTGTGTTGTACAAAGCTGGGAACAGAGTTTTTGGGCTCTGAGTGACTCCAAAAACCTTTTCAGGCATTCTCCTTTAAATAGAATGCTGATCGATGTTGAAAACGTGGGAATCGTGTTTTTGCGCTCTGTAAGTGTTGAAAACCGTGTTTCTGGCAATATAGTTGAAACTGCACGCTGAATGATGTTAAAACCCAGGAATCGTGTTTTTGCGCTCTGAAAGTGTCGAAAACAGGGTTTTCCGCAATATCATTGAAACTGCGCGCTGAATGATGTTAAAACCCGGGAATCGCGTTTTTGCGTTGTGAAAGTGTAGAAAACGGCGTTTCTGATGCACTTCTGGAAAATGAATGCTGTGTGTTGTTCAAAGCTGGGAACAGAGTTTTTGGGCTTGGAGAGTGCGAAAATTGTGTTTCTGGCAGTCTACTGAAATCTGAATGCTGAGTGTTGTTCAAAGCTGAGAACAGAGTTTTTGGGCTCTGAGTGACTCCAAAAACCTTTTCAGGCATTCTCCTTTAAATTGAATGCTGATCGATGTTGAAAACGTGGGAATCGTGTTTTTGCGCTCTGAAAGTGTTGAAAACCGTGTTTCTGGCAATATAGTTGAAACTGCACGCTGAATGATGTTAAAACCCAGGAATCGCGTTTTTGCGCTCTGAAAGTGTCGAAAACAGCGTTTCTGATGCACTTCTGGAAAATGAATGCTGTGTGTTGTTCAAAGCTGGGAACAGAGTTTTTGGGCTTGGAGAGTGTGAAAATTGTGTTTCTGACAGTCTACTGAAATCTGAATGCTGAGTGTTGTTCAAAGCTGAGAACAGAGTTTTTGGGCTCTGAGTGACTCCAAAAACCTTTTCAGGCATTCTCCTTTAAATTGAATGCTGAGCGATGTTGAAAACGTGGGAATCGTGTTTTTGCGCTCTGAAAGTGTTGAAAACCTTGTTTCTGGCAATATAGTTGAAACTGCACGTTGAATGATGTTAAAACCCAGGAATCGCGTTTTTGCGCTCTGAAAGTGTCGAAAACAGGGTTTCTCGCAATATCATTGAAACTGCACGCTGAATGATGTTAAAACCTGCGAATCGCGTTTTTGCGTTGTGAAAGTGTAGAAAACGGCGTTTCTGATGCACTTCTGGAAAATGAATGCTGTGTGTTGTTCAAAGCTGGGAACAGAGTTTTTGGGCTTGGAGAGGGTGAAAATTGTGTTTCTGACAGTCTACTGAAATCTGAATGCTGAGTGTTGTTCAAAGCTGAGAACAGAGTTTTTGGGCTCTGAGTGACTCCAAAAACCTTTTCAGGCACTCTCCTTTAAATTGAATGCTGAGCGATGTTGAAAACGTGAGAATCGTGTTTTTGCGCTCTGAAAGTGTTGAAAACCGTGTTTCTGGCAATATAGTTGAAACTGCACGCTGAATGATGTTAAAACCCAGGAATCGTGTTTTTGCGCTCTGAAAGTGTCGAAAACAGCTTTTCTGATGCACTTCTGGAAAATGAGTGCTGTGTGTTGTTCAAAGCTGGGAACAGAGTTTTTGGGCTTGGAGAGGGCGAAAATTGTGTTTCTGACAGTCTACTGAAATCTGAATGCTGAGTATTGTTCAAAGCTGAGAACAGAGTTTTTGGGCTCTGAGTGACTCCAAAAACCTTTTCAGGCATTCTCCTTTAAATAGAATGCTGATCGATGTTGAAAACGTGGGAATCGTGTTTTTGCGCTCTGAAAGTGTTGAAAACCGTGTTTCTCGCAATATAGTTGAAACTGCACGCTAAATGATGTTAAAACCCAGGAATCGTGTTTTTGCGCTCTGAAAGTGTCGAAAACAGCTTTTCTGATGCACTTCTGGAAAATGAGTGCTGTGTGTTGTTCAAAGCTGGGAACAGAGTTTTTGGGCTTGGAGAGGGTGAAAATTGTGTTTCTGACAGTCTACTGAAATCTGAATGCTGAGTATTGTTCAAAGCTGAGAACAGAGTTTTTGGGCTCTGAGTGACTCCAAAAACCTTTCCAGGCATTCTCCTTTAAATTGAATGCTGAGCGATGTTGAAAACGTGGGAATCGTGTTTTTGCGCTCTGAAAGTGTTGAAAACCGTGTTTCTGGCAATATAGTTGAAACTGCACGTTGAATGATGTTAAAACCCAGGAATCGTGTTTTTGCGCTCTGAAAGTGTCGAAAACAGGGTTTCTCGCAATATCATTGAAACTGCACGCTGAATGATGTTAAAACCCGGGAATCGCGTTTTTGCGTTGTGAAAGTGTAGAAAACGGCGTTTCTGATGCACTTCTGGAAAATGAGTGCTGTGTGTTGTTCAAAGCTGGGAAAAGAGTTTTTGGGCTTGGAGAGGGTGAAAATTGTGTTTCTGACAGTCTACTGAAATCTGAATGCTGAGTATTGTTCAAAGTTGAGAACAGAGTTTTTGGGCTCTGAGTGACTCCAAAAACCTTTCCAGGCATTCTCCTTTAAATTGAATGCTGAGCGATGTTGAAAACGTGGGAATCGTGTTTTTGCGCTCTGAAAGTGTTGAAAACTGTGTTTCTGATGCACTTCTGGAAAATGAATGCTGTGTGTTGTACAAAGCTGGGAACAGAGTTTTTGGGCTCTGAGTGACTCCAAAAACCTTTTCAGGCATTCTCCTTTAAATAGAATGCTGATCGATGTTGAAAACGTGGGAATCGTGTTTTTGCGCTCTGAAAGTGTTGAAAACCGTATTTCTCGCAATATAGTTGAAACTGCACGCTGAATGATGTTAAAACCCAGGAATCGTGTTTTTGCGCTCTGAAAGTGTCGAAAACAGGGTTTTCCGCAATATCATTGAAACTGCGCGCTGAATGATGTTAAAACCCGGGAATTGCGTTTTTGCGTTGTGAAAGTGTAGAAAACGGCGTTTCTGATGCACTTCTGGAAAATGAATGCTGTGTGTTGTTCAAAGCTGGTAACAGAGTTTTTGGGCTTGGAGAGTGCGAAAATTGTGTTTCTGGCAGTCTACTGAAATCTGAATGCTGAGTGTTGTTCAAAGCTGAGAACAGAGTTTTTGGGCTCTGAGTGACTCCAAAAACCTTTTCAGGCATTCTCCTTTAAATTGAATGCTGATCGATGTTGAAAACGTGGGAATCGTGTTTTTGCGCTCTGAAAGTGTTGAAAACCGTGTTTCTGGCAATATAGTTGAAACTGCACGCTGAATGATGTTAAAACCCAGGAATCGCGTTTTTGCGCTCTGAAAGTGTCGAAAACAGCGTTTCTGATGCACTTCTGGAAAATGAGTGCTGTGTGTTGTTCAAAGCTGGGAACAGAGTTTTTGGGCTTGGAGAGTGTGAAAATTGTGTTTCTGACAGTCTACTGAAATCTGAATGCTGAGTGTTGTTCAAAGCTGAGAACAGAGTTTTTGGGCTCTGAGTGACTCCAAAAACCTTTTCAGGCATTCTCCTTTAAATTGAATGCTGAGCGATGTTGAAAACGTGGGAATCGTGTTTTTGCGCTCTGAAAGTGTTGAAAACCGTGTTTCTGGCAATATAGTTGAAACTGCACGTTGAATGATGTTAAAACCCAGGAATCGTGTTTTTGCGCTCTGAAAGTGTCGAAAACAGGGTTTCTCGCAATATCATTGAAACTGCACGCTGAATGATGTTAAAACCTGGGAATCGCGTTTTTGCGTTGTGAAAGTGTAGAAAACGGCGTTTCTGATGCACTTCTGGAAAATGAATGCTGTGTGTTGTTCAAAGCTGGGAACAGAGTTTTTGGGCTTGGAGAGTGTGAAAATTGTGTTTCTGGCAGTCTACTGAAGTCTGAATGCTGAGTATTGTTCAAAGCTGAGAACAGAGTTTTTGGGCTCTGAGTGACTCCAAAAACCTTTTCAGGCATTCTCCTTTCAATTGAATGCTGATCGATGTTGAAAACGTGGGAATCGTGTTTTTGCGCTCTGAAAGTGTTGAAAACCGTGTTTCTGGCAATATAGTTGAAACTGCACGCTGAATGATGTTAAAACCCAGGAATCGTGTTTTTGCGCTCTGAAAGTGTCGAAAACAGCTTTTCTGATGCACTTCTGGAAAATGAGTGCTGTGTGTTGTTCAAAGCTGGGAACAGAGTTTTTGGGCTTGGAGAGGGCGAAAATTGTGTTTCTGACAGTCTACTGAAATCTGAATGCTGAGTATTGTTCAAAGCTGAGAACAGAGTTTTTGGGCTCTGAGTGACTCCAAAAACCTTTTCAGGCATTCTCCTTTAAATAGAATGCTGATCGATGTTGAAAACGTGGGAATCGTGTTTTTGCGCTCTGAAAGTGTTGAAAACCGTGTTTCTCGCAATATAGTTGAAACTGCACGCTAAATGATGTTAAAACCCAGGAATCGCGTTTTTGCGTTGTGAAAGTGTAGAAAACGGCGTTTCTGATGCACTTCTGGAAAATGAATGCTGTGTGTTGTTCAAAGCTGGGAACAGAGTTTTTGGGCTTGGAGAGGGTGAAAATTGTGTTTCTGACAGTCTACTGAAATCTGAATGCTGAGTATTGTTCAAAGCTGAGAACAGAGTTTTTGGGCTCTGAGTGACTCCAAAAACCTTTCCAGGCATTCTCCTTTAAATTGAATGTTGAGCGATGTTGAAAACGTGGGAATCGTGTTTTTGCGCTCTGAAAGTGTTGAAAACCGTGTTTCTGGCAATATAGTTGAAACTGCACGTTGAATGATGTTAAAACCCAGGAATCGTGTTTTTGCGCTCTGAAAGTGTCGAAAACAGGGTTTCTCGCAATATCATTGAAACTGCACGCTGAATGATGTTAAAACCCGGGAATCGCGTTTTTGCGTTGTGAAAGTGTAGAAAACGGCGATTCTGATGCACTTCTGGAAAATGAATGCTGTGTGTTGTTCAAAGCTGGGAACAGAGTTTTTGGGCTTGGAGAGTGTGAAAATTGTGTTTCTGGCAGTCTACTGAAATCTGAATGCTGAGTGTTGTTCAAAGCTGAGAACAGAGTTTTTGGGCTCTGAGTGACTCCAAAAACCTTTTCAGGCATTCTCCTTTAAATTGAATGCTGAGCGATGTTGAAAACGTGGGAATCGTGTTTTTGCGCTCTGAAAGTGTTGAAAACCGTGTTTCTGGCAATATAGTTGAAACTGCACGCTGAATGATGTTAAAACCCAGGAATCGTGTTTTTGCGCTCTGAAAGTGTCGAAAACAGGGTTTCTCGCAATATCATTGAAACTGCACGCTGAATGATGTTAAAACCCGGGAATCGCGTTTTTGCGTTGTGAAAGTGTAGAAAACGGCGTTTCTGATGCACTTCTGGAAAATGAGTGCTGTGTGTTGTTCAAAGCTGGGAACAGAGTTTTTGGGCTTGGAGAGGGTGAAAATTGTGTTTCTGACAGTCTACTGAAATCTGAATGCTGAGTATTGTTCAAAGTTGAGAACAGAGTTTTTGGGCTCTGAGTGACTCCAAAAACCTTTCCAGGCATTCTCCTTTAAATTGAATGCTGAGCGATGTTGAAAACGTGGGAATCGTGTTTTTGCGCTCTGAAAGTGTTGAAAACTGTGTTTCTGATGCACTTCTGGAAAATGAATGCTGTGTGTTGTACAAAGCTGGGAACAGAGTTTTTGGGCTCTGAGTGACTCCAAAAACCTTTTCAGGCATTCTCCTTTAAATAGAATGCTGATCGATGTTGAAAACGTGGGAATCGTGTTTTTGCGCTCTGAAAGTGTTGAAAACCGTGTTTCTCGCAATATAGTTGAAACTGCACGCTGAATGATGTTAAAACCCAGGAATCGCGTTTTTGCGCTCTGAAAGTGTCGAAAACAGCGTTTCTGATGCACTTCTGGAAAATGAGTGCTGTGTGTTGTTCAAAGCTGAGAACAGAGTTTTTGGGCTTGGAGAGTGTGAAAATTGTGTTTCTGACAGTCTACTGAAATCTGAATGCTGAGTGTTGTTCAAAGCTGAGAACAGAGTTTTTGGGCTCTGAGTGACTCCAAAAACCTTTTCAGGCATTCTCCTTTAAATTGAATGCTGAGCGATGTTGAAAACGTGGGAATCGTGTTTTTGCGCTCTGAAAGTGTTGAAAACCGTGTTTCTGGCAATATAGTTGAAACTGCACGTTGAATGATGTTAAAACCCAGGAATCGTGTTTTTGCGCTCTGAAAGTGTCGAAAACAGGGTTTCTCGCAATATCATTGAAACTGCACGCTGAATGATGTTAAAACCTGGGAATCGCGTTTTTGCGTTGTGAAAGTGTAGAAAACGGCGTTTCTGATGCACTTCTGGAAAATGAATGCTGTGTGTTGTTCAAAGCTGGGAACAGAGTTTTTGGGCTTGGAGAGTGTGAAAATTGTGTTTCTGGCAGTCTACTGAAATCTGAATGCTGTGTGTTGTTCAAAGCTGGGAACAGAGTTTTTGGGCTTGGAGAGGGTGAAAATTGTGTTTCTGACAGTCTACTGAAATCTGAATGCTGAGTATTGTTCAAAGCTGAGAACAGAGTTTTTGGGCTCTGAGTGACTCCAAAAACCTTTCCAGGCATTCTCCTTTAAATTGAATGCTGAGCGATGTTGAAAACGTGGGAATCGTGTTTTTGCGCTCTGAAAGTGTTGAAAACCGTGTTTCTGGCAATATAGTTGAAACTGCACGTTGAATGATGTTAAAACCCAGGAATCGTGTTTTTGCGCTCTGAAAGTGTCGAAAACAGGGTTTCTCGCAATATCATTGAAACTGCACGCTGAATGATGTTAAAACCCGGGAATCGCGTTTTTGCGTTGTGAAAGTGTAGAAAACGGCGTTTCTGATGCACTTCTGGAAAATGAGTGCTGTGTGTTGTTCAAAGCTGGGAAAAGAGTTTTTGGGCTTGGAGAGGGTGAAAATTGTGTTTCTGACAGTCTACTGAAATCTGAATGCTGAGTATTGTTCAAAGCTGAGAACAGAGTTTTTGGGCTCTGAGTGACTCCAAAAACCTTTCCAGGCATTCTCCTTTAAATTGAATGCTGAGCGATGTTGAAAACGTGGGAATCGTGTTTTTGCGCTCTGAAAGTGTTGAAAACTGTGTTTCTGATGCACTTCTGGAAAATGAATGCTGTGTGTTGTACAAAGCTGGGAACAGAGTTTTTGGGCTCTGAGTGACTCCAAAAACCTTTTCAGGCATTCTCCTTTAAATAGAATGCTGATCGATGTTGAAAACGTGGGAATCGTGTTTTTGCGCTCTGAAAGTGTTGAAAACCGTGTTTCTCGCAATATAGTTGAAACTGCACGCTGAATGATGTTAAAACCCAGGAATCGTGTTTTTGCGCTCTGAAAGTGTCGAAAACAGGGTTTTCCGCAATATCATTGAAACTGCGCGCTGAATGATGTTAAAACCCGGGAATCGCGTTTTTGCGTTGTGAAAGTGTAGAAAACGGCGTTTCTGATGCACTTCTGGAAAATGAATGCTGTGTGTTGTTCAAAGCTGGGAACAGAGTTTTTGGGCTTGGAGAGTGCGAAAATTGTGTTTCTGGCAGTCTACTGAAATCTGAATGCTGAGTGTTGTTCAAAGCTGAGAACAGAGTTTTTGGGCTCTGAGTGACTCCAAAAACCTTTTCAGGCATTCTCCTTTAAATTGAATGCTGATCGATGTTGAAAACGTGGGAATCGTGTTTTTGCGCTCTGAAAGTGTTGAAAACCGTGTTTCTGGCAATATAGTTGAAACTGCACGCTGAATGATGTTAAAACCCAGGAATCGCGTTTTTGCGCTCTGAAAGTGTCGAAAACAGCGTTTCTGATGCACTTCTGGAAAATGAGTGCTGTGTGTTGTTCAAAGCTGGGAACAGAGTTTTTGGGCTTGGAGAGTGTGAAAATTGTGTTTCTGACAGTCTACTGAAATCTGAATGCTGAGTGTTGTTCAAAGCTGAGAACAGAGTTTTTGGGCTCTGAGTGACTCCAAAAACCTTTTCAGGCATTCTCCTTTAAATAGAATGCTGAGCGATGTTGAAAACGTGGGAATCGTGTTTTTGCGCTCTGAAAGTGTTGAAAACCGTGTTTCTGGCAATATAGTTGAAACTGCACGTTGAATGATGTTAAAACCCAGGAATCGTGTTTTTGCGCTCTGAAAGTGTCGAAAACAGGGTTTCTCGCAATATCATTGAAACTGCACGCTGAATGATGTTAAAACCCGGGAATCGCGTTTTTGCGTTGTGAAAGTGTAGAAAACGGCGTTTCTGATGCACTTCTGGAAAATGAATGCTGTGTGTTGTTCAAAGCTGGGAACAGAGTTTTTGGGCTTGGAGAGTGTGAAAATTGTGTTTCTGGCAGTCTACTGAAGTCTGAATGCTGAGTGTTGTTCAAAGCTGAGAACAGAGTTTTTGGGCTCTGAGTGACTCCAAAAACCTTTTCAGGCATTCTCCTTTCAATTGAATGCTGATCGATGTTGAAAACGTGGGAATCGTGTTTTTGCGCTCTGAAAGTGTTGAAAACCGTGTTTCTGGCAATATAGTTGAAACTGCACGCTGAATGATGTTAAAACCCAGGAATCGTGTTTTTGCGCTCTGAAAGTGTCGAAAACAGCTTTTCTGATGCACTTCTGGAAAATGAGTGCTGTGTGTTGTTCAAAGCTGGGAACAGAGTTTTTGGGCTTGGAGAGGGCGAAAATTGTGTTTCTGACAGTCTACTGAAATCTGAATGCTGAGTATTGTTCAAAGCTGAGAACAGAGTTTTTGGGCTCTGAGTGACTCCAAAAACCTTTTCAGGCATTCTCCTTTAAATAGAATGCTGATCGATGTTGAAAACGTGGGAATCGTGTTTTTGCGCTCTGAAAGTGTTGAAAACCGTGTTTCTCGCAATATAGTTGAAACTGCACGCTAAATGATGTTAAAACCCAGGAATCGCGTTTTTGCGTTGTGAAAGTGTAGAAAACGGCGTTTCTGATGCACTTCTGGAAAATGAATGCTGTGTGTTGTTCAAAGCTGGGAACAGAGTTTTTGGGCTTGGAGAGGGTGAAAATTGTGTTTCTGACAGTCTACTGAAATCTGAATGCTGAGTATTGTTCAAAGCTGAGAACAGAGTTTTTGGGCTCTGAGTGACTCCAAAAACCTTTCCAGGCATTCTCCTTTAAATTGAATGTTGAGCGATGTTGAAAACGTGGGAATCGTGTTTTTGCGCTCTGAAAGTGTTGAAAACCGTGTTTCTGGCAATATAGTTGAAACTGCACGTTGAATGATGTTAAAACCCAGGAATCGTGTTTTTGCGCTCTGAAAGTGTCGAAAACAGGGTTTCTCGCAATATCATTGAAACTGCACGCTGAATGATGTTAAAACCCGGGAATCGCGTTTTTGCGTTGTGAAAGTGTAGAAAACGGCGTTTCTGATGCACTTCTGGAAAATGAGTGCTGTGTGTTGTTCAAAGCTGGGAAAAGAGTTTTTGGGCTTGGAGAGGGTGAAAATTGTGTTTCTGACAGTCTACTGAAATCTGAATGCTGAGTATTGTTCAAAGTTGAGAACAGAGTTTTTGGGCTCTGAGTGACTCCAAAAACCTTTCCAGGCATTCTCCTTTAAATTGAATGCTGAGCGATGTTGAAAACGTGGGAATCGTGTTTTTGCGCTCTGAAAGTGTTGAAAACTGTGTTTCTGATGCACTTCTGGAAAATGAATGCTGTGTGTTGTTCAAAGCTGAGAACAGAGTTTTTGGGCTCTGAGTGACTCCAAAAACCTTTTCAGGCATTCTCCTTTAAATAGAATGCTGATCGATGTTGAAAACGTGGGAATCGTGTTTTTGCGCTCTGAAAGTGTTGAAAACCGTGTTTCTGGCAATATAGTTGAAACTGCACGCTGAATGATGTTAAAACCCAGGAATCGTGTTTTTGCGCTCTGAAAGTGTCGAAAACAGGGTTTTCCGCAATATCATTGAAACTGCGCGCTGAATGATGTTAAAACCCGGGAATCGCGTTTTTGCGTTGTGAAAGTGTAGAAAACGGCGTTTCTGATGCACTTCTGGAAAATGAATGCTGTGTGTTGTTCAAAGCTGGGAACAGAGTTTTTGGGCTTGGAGAGTGCGAAAATTGTGTTTCTGGCAGTCTACTGAAATCTGAATGCTGAGTGTTGTTCAAAGCTGAGAACAGAGTTTTTGGGCTCTGAGTGACTCCAAAAACCTTTTCAGGCATTCTCCTTTAAATTGAATGCTGATCGATGTTGAAAACGTGGGAATCGTGTTTTTGCGCTCTGAAAGTGTTGAAAACCGTGTTTCTGGCAATATAGTTGAAACTGCACGTTGAATGATGTTAAAACCCAGGAATCGTGTTTTTGCGCTCTGAAAGTGTCGAAAACAGGGTTTCTCGCAATATCATTGAAACTGCACGCTGAATGATGTTAAAACCCGGGAATCGCGTTTTTGCGTTGTGAAAGTGTAGAAAACGGCGTTTCTGATGCACTTCTGGAAAATGAATGCTGTGTGTTGTTCAAAGCTGGGAACAGAGTTTTTGGGCTTGGAGAGTGTGAAAATTGTGTTTCTGGCAGTCTACTGAAGTCTGAATGCTGAGTATTGTTCAAAGCTGAGAACAGAGTTTTTGGGCTCTGAGTGACTCCAAAAACCTTTTTCAGGCATTCTCCTTTCAATTGAATGCTGATCGATGTTGAAAACGTGGGAATCGTGTTTTTGCGCTCTGAAAGTGTTGAAAACCGTGTTTCTGGCAATATAGTTGAAACTGCACGCTGAATGATGTTAAAACCCAGGAATCGTGTTTTTGCGCTCTGAAAGTGTCGAAAACAGCTTTTCTGATGCACTTCTGGAAAATGAGTGCTGTGTGTTGTTCAAAGCTGGGAACAGAGTTTTTGGGCTTGGAGAGGGCGAAAATTGTGTTTCTGACAGTCTACTGAAATCCGAATGCTGAGTATTGTTCAAAGCTGAGAACAGAGTTTTTGGGCTCTGAGTGACTCCAAAAACCTTTTCAGGCATTCTCCTTTAAATAGAATGCTGATCGATGTTGAAAACGTGGGAATCGTGTTTTTGCGCTCTGAAAGTGTTGAAAACCGTGTTTCTCGCAATATAGTTGAAACTGCACGCTAAATGATGTTAAAACCCAGGAATCGTGTTTTTGCGCTCTGAAAGTGTCGAAAACAGCTTTTCTGATGCACTTCTGGAAAATGAGTGCTGTGTGTTGTTCAAAGCTGGGAACAGAGTTTTTGGGCTTGGAGAGGGTGAAAATTGTGTTTCTGACAGTCTACTGAAATCTGAATGCTGAGTATTGTTCAAAGCTGAGAACAGAGTTTTTGGGCTCTGAGTGACTCCAAAAACCTTTCCAGGCATTCTCCTTTAAATTGAATGCTGAGCGATGTTGAAAACGTGGGAATCGTGTTTTTGCGCTCTGAAAGTGTTGAAAACCGTGTTTCTGGCAATATAGTTGAAACTGCACGTTGAATGATGTTAAAACCCAGGAATCGTGTTTTTGCGCTCTGAAAGTGTCGAAAACAGGGTTTCTCGCAATATCATTGAAACTGCGCGCTGAATGATGTTAAAACCCGGGAATCGCGTTTTTGCGTTGTGAAAGTGTAGAAAACGGCGATTCTGATGCACTTCTGGAAAATGAATGCTGTGTGTTGTTCAAAGCTGGGAACAGAGTTTTTGGGCTTGGAGAGTGCGAAAATTGTGTTTCTGGCAGTCTACTGAAATCTGAATGCTGAGTGTTGTTCAAAGCTGAGAACAGAGTTTTTGGGCTCTGAGTGACTCCAAAAACCTTTCCAGGCATTCTCCTTTAAATTGAATGCTGAGCGATGTTGAAAACGTGGGAATCGTGTTTTTGCGCTCTGAAAGTGTTGAAAACTGTGTTTCTGATGCACTTCTGAAAACTGAATGCTGTGTGTTGTTCAAAGCTGGGAACAGAGTTTTTGGGCTCTGAGTGACTCCAAAAACCTTTTCAGGCATTCTCCTTTAAATAGAATGCTGATCGATGTTGAAAACGTGGGAATCGTGTTTTTGCGCTCTGAAAGTGTTGAAAACCGTGTTTCTCGCAATATAGTTGAAACTGCACGCTGAATGATGTTAAAACCCAGGAATCGTGTTTTTGCGCTCTGAAAGTGTCGAAAACAGGGTTTTCCGCAATATCATTGAAACTGCGCGCTGAATGATGTTAAAACCCGGGACTCGCGTTTTTGCGTTGTGAAAGTGTAGAAAACGGCGTTTCTGATGCACTTCTGGAAAATGAATGCTGTGTGTTGTTCAAAGCTGGGAACAGAGTTTTTGGGCTTGGAGAGTGCGAAAATTGTGTTTCTGGCAGTCTACTGAAATCTGAATGCTGAGTGTTGTTCAAAGCTGAGAACAGAGTTTTTGGGCTCTGAGTGACTCCAAAAACCTTTTCAGGCATTCTCCTTTAAATTGAATGCTGATCGATGTTGAAAACGTGGGAATCGTGTTTTTGCGCTCTGAAAGTGTTGAAAACCGTGTTTCTGGCAATATAGTTGAAACTGCACGCTGAATGATGTTAAAACCCAGGAATCGCGTTTTTGCGCTCTGAAAGTGTCGAAAACAGCTTTTCTGATGCACTTCTGGAAAATGAGTGCTGTGTGTTGTTCAAAGCTGGGAACAGAGTTTTTGGGCTTGGAGAGTGTGAAAATTGTGTTTCTGACAGTCTACTGAAATCTGAATGCTGAGTGTTGTTCAAAGCTGAGAACAGAGTTTTTGGGCTCTGAGTGACTCCAAAAACCTTTTCAGGCATTCTCCTTTAAATAGAATGCTGAGCGATGTTGAAAACGTGGGAATCGTGTTTTTGCGCTCTGAAAGTGTTGAAAACCGTGTTTCTGGCAATATAGTTGAAACTGCACGTTGAATGATGTTAAAACCCAGGAATCGTGTTTTTGCGCTCTGAAAGTGTCGAAAACAGGGTTTCTCGCAATATCATTGAAACTGCACGCTGAATGATGTTAAAACCCGGGAATCGCGTTTTTGCGTTGTGAAAGTGTAGAAAACGGCGTTTCTGATGCACTTCTGGAAAATGAATGCTGTGTGTTGTTCAAAGCTGGGAACAGAGTTTTTGGGCTTGGAGAGTGTGAAAATTGTGTTTCTGGCAGTCTACTGAAGTCTGAATGCTGAGTGTTGTTCAAAGCTGAGAACAGAGTTTTTGGGCTCTGAGTGACTCCAAAAACCTTTTCAGGCATTCTCCTTTCAATTGAATGCTGATCGATGTTGAAAACGTGGGAATCGTGTTTTTGCGCTCTGAAAGTGTTGAAAACCGTGTTTCTGGCAATATAGTTGAAACTGCACGCTGAATGATGTTAAAACCCAGGAATCGTGTTTTTGCGCTCTGAAAGTGTCGAAAACAGCTTTTCTGATGCACTTCTGGAAAATGAGTGCTGTGTGTTGTTCAAAGCTGGGAACAGAGTTTTTGGGCTTGGAGAGGGCGAAAATTGTGTTTCTGACAGTCTACTGAAATCTGAATGCTGAGTATTGTTCAAAGCTGAGAACAGAGTTTTTGGGCTCTGAGTGACTCCAAAAACCTTTTCAGGCATTCTCCTTTAAATAGAATGCTGATCGATGTTGAAAACGTGGGAATCGTGTTTTTGCGCTCTGAAAGTGTTGAAAACCGTGTTTCTCGCAATATAGTTGAAACTGCACGCTGAATGATGTTAAAACCCGGGAATCGCGTTTTTGCGTTGTGAAAGTGTAGAAAACGGCGTTTCTGATGCACTTCTGGAAAATGAATGCTGTGTGTTGTTCAAAGCTGGGAACAGAGTTTTTGGGCTTGGAGAGGGTGAAAATTGTGTTTCTGACAGTCTACTGAAATCTGAATGCTGAGTATTGTTCAAAGCTGAGAACAGAGTTTTTGGGCTCTGAGTGACTCCAAAAACCTTTCCAGGCATTCTCCTTTAAATTGAATGTTGAGCGATGTTGAAAACGTGGGAATCGTGTTTTTGCGCTCTGAAAGTGTTGAAAACCGTGTTTCTGGCAATATAGTTGAAACTGCACGTTGAATGATGTTAAAACCCAGGAATCGTGTTTTTGCGCTCTGAAAGTGTCGAAAACAGGGTTTCTCGCAATATCATTGAAACTGCGCGCTGAATGATGTTAAAACCCGGGAATCGCGTTTTTGCGTTGTGAAAGTGTAGAAAACGGCGATTCTGATGCACTTCTGGAAAATGAATGCTGTGTGTTGTTCAAAGCTGGGAACAGAGTTTTTGGGCTTGGAGAGTGCGAAAATTGTGTTTCTGGCAGTCTACTGAAATCTGAATGCTGAGTGTTGTTCAAAGCTGAGAACAGAGTTTTTGGGCTCTGAGTGACTCCAAAAACCTTTTCAGGCATTCTCCTTTAAATTGAATGCTGAGCGATGTTGAAAACGTGGGAATCGTGTTTTTGCGCTCTGAAAGTGTTGAAAACCGTGTTTCTGGCAATATAGTTGAAACTGCACGTTGAATGATGTTAAAACCCAGGAATCGTGTTTTTGCGCTCTGAAAGTGTCGAAAACAGGGTTTCTCGCAATATCATTGAAACTGCACGCTGAATGATGTTAAAACCCGGGAATCGCGTTTTTGCGTTGTGAAAGTGTAGAAAACGGCGTTTCTGATGCACTTCTGGAAAATGAGTGCTGTGTGTTGTTCAAAGCTGGGAACAGAGTTTTTGGGCTTGGAGAGGGTGAAAATTGTGTTTCTGACAGTCTACTGAAATCTGAATGCTGAGTATTGTTCAAAGTTGAGAACAGAGTTTTTGGGCTCTGAGTGACTCCAAAAACCTTTCCAGGCATTCTCCTTTAAATTGAATGCTGAGCGATGTTGAAAACGTGGGAATCGTGTTTTTGCGCTCTGAAAGTGTTGAAAACTGTGTTTCTGATGCACTTCTGGAAAATGAATGCTGTGTGTTGTACAAAGCTGGGAACAGAGTTTTTGGGCTCTGAGTGACTCCAAAAACCTTTTCAGGCATTCTCCTTTAAATAGAATGCTGATCGATGTTGAAAACGTGGGAATCGTGTTTTTGCGCTCTGAAAGTGTTGAAAACCGTGTTTCTCGCAATATAGTTGAAACTGCACGCTGAATGATGTTAAAACCCAGGAATCGTGTTTTTGCGCTCTGAAAGTGTCGAAAACAGGGTTTTCCGCAATATCATTGAAACTGCGCGCTGAATGATGTTAAAACCCGGGAATCGCGTTTTTGCGTTGTGAAAGTGTAGAAAACGGCGTTTCTGATGCACTTCTGGAAAATGAATGCTGTGTGTTGTTCAAAGCTGGGAACAGAGTTTTTGGGCTTGGAGAGTGTGAAAATTGTGTTTCTGGCAGTCTACTGAAGTCTGAATGCTGAGTATTGTTCAAAGCTGAGAACAGAGTTTTTGGGCTCTGAGTGACTCCAAAAACTTTTTCAGGCATTCTCCTTTCAATTGAATGCTGATCGATGTTGAAAACGTGGGAATCGTGTTTTTGCGCTCTGAAAGTGTTGAAAACCGTGTTTCTGGCAATATAGTTGAAACTGCACGCTGAATGATGTTAAAACCCAGGAATCGTGTTTTTGCGCTCTGAAAGTGTCGAAAACAGCTTTTCTGATGCACTTCTGGAAAATGAGTGCTGTGTGTTGTTCAAAGCTGGGAACAGAGTTTTTGGGCTTGGAGAGGGCGAAAATTGTGTTTCTGACAGTCTACTGAAATCTGAATGCTGAGTATTGTTCAAAGCTGAGAACAGAGTTTTTGGGCTCTGAGTGACTCCAAAAACCTTTTCAGGCATTCTCCTTTAAATAGAATGCTGATCGATGTTGAAAACGTGGGAATCGTGTTTTTGCGCTCTGAAAGTGTTGAAAACCGTGTTTCTCGCAATATAGTTGAAACTGCACGCTAAATGATGTTAAAACCCAGGAATCGCGTTTTTGCGTTGTGAAAGTGTAGAAAACGGCGTTTCTGATGCACTTCTGGAAAATGAATGCTGTGTGTTGTTCAAAGCTGGGAACAGAGTTTTTTGGGCTTGGAGAGGGTGAAAATTGTGTTTCTGACAGTCTACTGAAATCTGAATGCTGAGTATTGTTCAAAGCTGAGAACAGAGTTTTTGGGCTCTGAGTGACTCCAAAAACCTTTCCAGGCATTCTCCTTTAAATTGAATGTTGAGCGATGTTGAAAACGTGGGAATCGTGTTTTTGCGCTCTGAAAGTGTTGAAAACCGTGTTTCTGGCAATATAGTTGAAACTGCACGTTGAATGATGTTAAAACCCAGGAATCGTGTTTTTGCGCTCTGAAAGTGTCGAAAACAGGGTTTCTCGCAATATCATTGAAACTGCGCGCTGAATGATGTTAAAACCCGGGAATCGCGTTTTTGCGTTGTGAAAGTGTAGAAAACGGCGATTCTGATGCACTTCTGGAAAATGAATGCTGTGTGTTGTTCAAAGCTGGGAACAGAGTTTTTGGGCTTGGAGAGTGCGAAAATTGTGTTTCTGGCAGTCTACTGAAATCTGAATGCTGAGTGTTGTTCAAAGCTGAGAACAGAGTTTTTGGGCTCTGAGTGACTCCAAAAACCTTTTCAGGCATTCTCCTTTAAATTGAATGCTGAGCGATGTTGAAAACGTGGGAATCGTGTTTTTGCGCTCTGAAAGTGTTGAAAACCGTGTTTCTGGCAATATAGTTGAAACTGCACGTTGAATGATGTTAAAACCCAGGAATCGTGTTTTTGCGCTCTGAAAGTGTCGAAAACAGGGTTTCTCGCAATATCATTGAAACTGCACGCTGAATGATGTTAAAACCCGGGAATCGCGTTTTTGCGTTGTGAAAGTGTAGAAAACGGCGTTTCTGATGCACTTCTGGAAAATGAGTGCTGTGTGTTGTTCAAAGCTGGGAACAGAGTTTTTGGGCTTGGAGAGGGTGAAAATTGTGTTTCTGACAGTCTACTGAAATCTGAATGCTGAGTATTGTTCAAAGTTGAGAACAGAGTTTTTGGGCTCTGAGTGACTCCAAAAACCTTTCCAGGCATTCTCCTTTAAATTGAATGCTGAGCGATGTTGAAAACGTGGGAATCGTGTTTTTGCGCTCTGAAAGTGTTGAAAACTGTGTTTCTGACAGTCTACTGAAATCTGAATGCTGAGTGTTGTACAAAGCTGAGAACAGAGTTTTTGGGCTCTGAGTGACTCCAAAAACCTTTTCAGGCATTCTCCTTTAAATAGAATGCTGATCGATGTTGAAAACGTGGGAATCGTGTTTTTGCGCTCTGAAAGTGTTGAAAACCGTGTTTCTCGCAATATAGTTGAAACTGCACGCTGAATGATGTTAAAACCCAGGAATCGTGTTTTTGCGCTCTGAAAGTGTCGAAAACAGCGTTTCTGATGCACTTCTGGAAAATGAGTGCTGTGTGTTGTTCAAAGCTGAGAACAGAGTTTTTGGGCTTGGAGAGTGTGAAAATTGTTTTTCTGACAGTCTACTGAAATCTGAATGCTGAGTGTTGTTCAAAGCTGAGAACAGAGTTTTTGGGCTCTGAGTGACTCCAAAAACCTTTTCAGGCATTCTCCTTTAAATTGAATGCTGAGCGATGTTGAAAACGTGGGAATCGTGTTTTTGCGCTCTGAAAGTGTTGAAAACCGTGTTTCTGGCAATATAGTTGAAACTGCACGTTGAATGATGTTAAAACCCAGGAATCGCGTTTTTGCGCTCTGAAAGTGTCGAAAACAGGGTTTCTCGCAATATCATTGAAACTGCACGCTGAATGATGTTAAAACCTGGGAATCGCGTTTTTGCGTTGTGAAAGTGTAGAAAACGGCGTTTCTGATGCACTTCTGGAAAATGAATGCTGTGTGTTGTTCAAAGCTGGGAACAGAGTTTTTGGGCTTGGAGAGTGTGAAAATTGTGTTTCTGGCAGTCTACTGAAATCTGAATGCTGTGTGTTGTTCAAAGCTGGGAACAGAGTTTTTGGGCTTGGAGAGGGTGAAAATTGTGTTTCTGACAGTCTACTGAAATCTGAATGCTGAGTATTGTTCAAAGCTGAGAACAGAGTTTTTGGGCTCTGAGTGACTCCAAAAACCTTTCCAGGCATTCTCCTTTAAATTGAATGCTGAGCGATGTTGAAAACGTGGGAATCGTGTTTTTTGCGCTCTGAAAGTGGTTGAAAACCGTGTTTCTGGCAATATAGTTGAAACTGCACGTTGAATGATGTTAAAACCCAGGAATCGCGTTTTTGCGCTCTGAAAGTGTCGAAAACAGGGTTTCTCGCAATATCATTGAAACTGCACGCTGAATGATGTTAAAACCCGGGAATCGCGTTTTTGCGTTGTGAAAGTGTAGAAAACGGCGTTTCTGATGCACTTCTGGAAAATGAGTGCTGTGTGTTGTTCAAAGCTGGGAAAAGAGTTTTTTGGGCTTGGAGAGGGTGAAAATTGTGTTTCTGACAGTCTACTGAAATCTGAATGCTGAGTATTGTTCAAAGTTGAGAACAGAGTTTTGGGCTCTGAGTGACTCCAAAAACCTATTCCAGGCATTCTCCTTTAAATTGAATGCTGAGCGATGTTGAAAACGTGGAATCGTGTTTTTGCGCTCTGAAAGTGTTGAAAACTGTGTTTCTGATGCACTTCTGGAAAATGAATGCTGTGTGTTGTACAAAGCTGGGAACAGAGTTTTTGGGCTCTGAGTGACTCCAAAACCTTTTCAGGCATTCTCCCTTTAAATAGAATGCTGATCGATGTTGAAAACGTGGGAATCGTGTTTTTTGCGCTCTGAAAGTGTTGAAAACCGTGTTTCTCGCAATATAGTTGAAACTGCACGCTGAATGATGTTAAAACCCAGGAATCGTGTTTTTGCGCTCTGAAAGTGTCGAAAACAGGGTTTTCCGCAATATCATTGAAACTGCGCGCTGAATGATGTTAAAACCCGGGAATCGCGTTTTTGCGTTGTGAAAGGTGTAGAAAACGGCGTTTCTGATGCACTTCTGGAAAATGAATGCTGTGTGTTGTTCAAAGCTGGGAACAGAGTTTTTGGGCTTGGAGAGTGCGAAAATTGTGTTTCTGGCAGTCTACTGAAATCTGAATGCTGAGTGTTGTTCAAAGCTGAGAACAGAGTTTTTGGGCTCTGAGTGACTCCAAAAACCTTTTCAGGCATTCTCCTTTAAATTGAATGCTGATCGATGTTGAAAACGTGGGAATCGTGTTTTTGCGCTCTGAAAGTGTTGAAAACCGTGTTTCTGGCAATATAGTTGAAACTGCACGTTGAATGATGTTAAAACCCAGGAATCGCGTTTTTGCGCTCTGAAAGTGTCGAAAACAGCGTTTCTGATGCACTTCTGGAAAATGAGTGCTGTGTGTTGTTCAAAGCTGGGAACAGAGTTTTTGGGCTTGGAGAGTGTGAAAATTGTGTTTCTGACAGTCTACTGAAATCTGAATGCTGAGTGTTGTTCAAAGCTGAGAACAGAGTTTTTGGGCTCTGAGTGACTCCAAAAACCTTTTCAGGCATTCTCCTTTAAATAGAATGCTGAGCGATGTTGAAAACGTGGGAATCGTGTTTTTGCGCTCTGAAAGTGTTGAAAACCGTGTTTCTGGCAATATAGTTGAAACTGCACGTTGAATGATGTTAAAACCCAGGAATCGTGTTTTTGCGCTCTGAAAGTGTCGAAAACAGGGTTTCTCGCAATATCATTGAAACTGCACGCTGAATGATGTTAAAACCCGGGAATCGCGTTTTTGCGTTGTGAAAGTGTAGAAAACGGCGTTTCTGATGCACTTCTGGAAAATGAATGCTGTGTGTTGTTCAAAGCTGGGAACAGAGTTTTTGGGCTTGGAGAGTGTGAAAATTGTGTTTCTGGCAGTCTACTGAAGTCTGAATGCTGAGTGTTGTTCAAAGCTGAGAACAGAGTTTTTGGGCTCTGAGTGACTCCAAAAACCTTTTCAGGCATTCTCCTTTCAATTGAATGCTGATCGATGTTGAAAACGTGGGAATCGTGTTTTTGCGCTCTGAAAGTGTTGAAAAACCGTGTTTCTGGCAATATAGTTGAAACTGCACGCTGAATGATGTTAAAACCCAGGAATCGCGTTTTTGCGCTCTGAAAGTGTCGAAAACAGCTTTTCTGATGCACTTCTGGAAAATGAGTGCTGTGTGTTGTTCAAAGCTGGGAACAGAGTTTTTGGGCTTGGAGGAGGGCGAAAATTGTGTTTCTGACAGTCTACTGAAATCTGAATGCTGAGTATTGTTCAAAGCTGAGAACAGAGTTTTTGGGCTCTGAGTGACTCCAAAAACCTTTTCAGGCATTCTCCTTTAAATAGAATGCTGATCGATGTTTGAAAACGTGGGAATCGTGTTTTTGCGCTCTGAAAGTGTTGAAAACCGTGTTTCTCGCAATATAGTTGAAACTGCACGCTAAATGATGTTAAAACCCGGGAATCGCGTTTTTGCGTTGTGAAAGTGTAGAAAACGGCGTTTCTGATGCACTTCTGGAAAATGAATGCTGTGTGTTGTTCAAAGCTGGGAACAGAGTTTTTGGGCTTGGAGAGGGTGAAAATTGTGTTTCTGGCAGTCTACTGAAATCTGAATGCTGAGTATTGTTCAAAGCTGAGAACAGAGTTTTTGGGCTCTGAGTGACTCCAAAAACCTTTCCAGGCATTCTCCTTTAAATTGAATGTGAGCGATGTTGAAAACGTGGGAATCGTGTTTTTGCGCTCTGAAAGTGTTGAAAACCGTGTTTCTGGCAATATAGTTGAAACTGCACGTTGAATGATGTTAAAACCCAGGAATCGTGTTTTTGCGCTCTGAAAGTGTCGAAAACAGGGTTTCTCGCAATATCATTGAAACTGCACGCTGAATGATGTTAAAACCCGGGAATCGCGTTTTTGCGTTGTGAAAGTGTAGAAAACGGCGTTTTCTGATGCACTTCTGGAAAATGAGTGCTGTGTGTTGTTCAAAGCTGGGAAAAGAGTTTTTGGGCTTGGAGAGGGTGAAAATTGTGTTTCTGACAGTCTACTGAAATCTGAATGCTGAGTATTGTTCAAAGTTGAGAACAGAGTTTTTGGGCTCTGAGTGACTCCAAAAACCTTTCCAGGCATTCTCCTTTAAATTGAATGCTGAGCGATGTTGAAAACGTGGGAATCGTGTTTTTTGCGCTCTGAAAGTGTTGAAAACTGTGTTTCTGATGCACTTCTGGAAAATGAATGCTGTGTGTTGTACAAAGCTGGGAACAGAGTTTTTGGGCTCTGAGTGACTCCAAAAACCTTTTCAGGCATTCTCCTTTAAATAGAATGCTGATCGATGTTGAAAACGTGGGAATCGTGTTTTTGCGCTCTGAAAGTGTTGAAAACCGTGTTTCTGGCAATATAGTTGAAACTGCACGCTGAATGATGTTAAAACCCAGGAATCGTGTTTTTGCGCTCTGAAAGTGTCGAAAACAGGGTTTCTCGCAATATCATTGAAACTGCGCGCTGAATGATGTTAAAACCCGGGAATCGCGTTTTTGCGTTGTGAAAGTGTAGAAAACGGCGTTTCTGATGCACTTCTGGAAAATGAATGCTGTGTGTTTGTTCAAGCTGGGAACAGAGTTTTTGGGCTTGGAGAGTGCGAAAATTGTGTTTCTGGCAGTCTACTGAAATCTGAATGCTGAGTGTTGTTCAAAGCTGAGAACAGAGTTTTTGGGCTCTGAGTGACTCCAAAAAACCTTTCAGGCATTCTCCTTTAATTGAATGCTGATCGATGTTGAAAACGTGGGAATCGTGTTTTTGCGCTCTGAAAGTGTTGAAAACCGTGTTTCTGGCAATATAGTTGAAACTGCACGTTGAATGATGTTAAAACCCAGGAATCGTGTTTTTGCGCTCTGAAAGTGTCGAAAACAGGGTTTCTCGCAATATCATTGAAACTGCACGCTGAATGATGTTAAAACCCGGGAATCGCGTTTTTTGCGTTGTGAAAGTGTAGAAAACGGCGTTTCTGATGCACTTCTGGAAAATGAATGCTGTGTGTTGTTCAAAGCTGGGAACAGAGTTTTTGGGCTTGGAGAGTGTGAAAATTGTGTTTCTGGCAGTCTACTGAAGTCTGAATGCTGAGTATTGTTCAAAGCTGAGAACAGCGTTTTTGCGCTCTGAAGTGACTCCAAAAACCTTTTTCCAGCATTCTCCTTTCAATTGAATGCTGATCGATGTTGAAAACGTGGAATCGTGTTTTTGCGCTCTGAAAGTGTTGAAAACCGTGTTTCTGGCAATATAGTTGAAACTGCACGCTGAATGATTGTTAAACCCAGGAATCGTGTTTTTGCGCTCTGAAAGTGTCGAAAACAGCTTTTCTGATGCACTTCTGGAAAATGAGTGCTGTGTGGTTGTTCAAAGCTGGGAACAGAGTTTTTGGGCTTGAGAGGGCGAAAATTGTGTTTCTGACAGTCTACTGAAATCCTGAATGCTGAGTGTTGTTCAAAGCTGAGAACAGAGTTTTTGGGCTCTGAGTGACTCCAAAAACCTTTTCAGGCATTCTCCTTTCAATTGAATGCTGATCGATGTTGAAAACGTGGGAATCGTGTTTTTGCGCTCTGAAAGTGTTGAAAACCGTGTTTCTGGCAATATAGTTGAAACTGCACGCTGAATGATGTTAAAACCCAGGAATCGCGTTTTTGCGCTCTGAAAGTGTCGAAAACAGCTTTTCTGATGCACTTCTGGAAAATGAGTGCTGTGTGTTGTTCAAAGCTGGGAACAGAGTTTTTGGGCTTGGAGAGTGGTGAAAATTGTGTTTCTGACAGTCTACTGAAATCTGAATGCTGAGTATTGTTCAAAGCTGAGAACAGAGTTTTTGGGCTCTGAGTGACTCCAAAAACCTTTCCAGGCATTCTCCTTTAAATTGAATGCTGAGCGATGTTGAAAACGTTGGGAATCGTGTTTTTGCGCTCTGAAAGTGTTGAAACCGTGTTTCTGGCAATATAGTTGAAACTGCACGTTGAATGATGTTAAAACCCAGGAATCGCGTTTTTGCGCTCTGAAAGTGTCGAAAACAGGGTTTCTCGCAATATCATTGAAACTGCACGCTGAATGATGTTAAAACCCGGGAATCGCGTTTTTGCGTTGTGAAAGTGTAGAAACGGCGTTTCTGATGCACTTCTGGAAAATGAATGCTGTGTGTTGTTCAAAGCTGGGAACAGAGTTTTTGGGCTTGGAGAGTGTGAAAATTGTGTTTCTGGCAGTCTACTGAAATCTGAATGCTGAGTGTTGTTCAAAGCTGAGAACAGAGTTTTTGGGCTCTGAGTGACTCCAAAAACCTTTCAGGCATTCTCCTTTAAATTGAATGCTGAGCGATGTTGAAAAACGTGGAATCGTGTTTTTTTTTCAGGCATTCCTCCTTTAAATAGAATGCTGATCGATGTTGAAAACGTGGGAATCGTGTTTTTGCGCTCTGAAAGTGTTGAAAACCGTGTTTCTCGCAATATAGTTGAAACTGCACGCTGAATGATGTTAAAACCCAGGAATCGTGTTTTTGCGCTCTGAAAGTGTCGAAAACAGGGTTTTCCGCAATATCATTGAAACTGCGCGCTGAATGATGTTAAAACCCGGGAATCGCGTTTTTGCGTTGTGAAAGTGTAGAAAACGGCGTTTCTGATGCACTTCTGGAAAATGAATGCTGTGTGTTGTTCAAAGCTGGGAACAGAGTTTTTGGGCTTGGAGAGTGCGAAAATTGTGTTTCTGGCAGTCTACTGAAATCTGAATGCTGAGTGTTGTTCAAAGCTGAGAACAGAGTTTTTGGGCTCTGAGTGACTCCAAAAACCTTTTCAGGCATTCTCCTTTAAATTGAATGCTGATCGATGTTGAAAACGTGGGAATCGTGTTTTTGCGCTCTGAAAGTGTTGAAAACCGTGTTTCTGGCAATATAGTTGAAACTGCACGCTGAATGATGTTAAAACCCAGGAATCGCGTTTTTTGCGCTCTGAAAGTGTCGAAAACAGCGTTTTTTGATGCACTTCTGGAAAATGAGTGCTGTGTGTTGTTCAAAGCTGGGAACAGAGTTTTTGGGCTTGGAGAGTGTGAAAATTGTGTTTCTGACAGTCTACTGAAATCTGAATGCTGAGTATTGTTCAAAGCTGAGAACAGAGTTTTTGGGCTCTGAGTGACTCCAAAAACCTTTTCCAGGCATTCTCCTTTAAATTGAATGCTGAGCGATGTTGAAAACGTGGGAATCGTGTTTTTGCGCTCTGAAAGTGTTGAAAACCGTGTTTCTGGCAATATAGTTGAAACTGCACGTTGAATGATGTTAAAACCCAGGAATCGTGTTTTTGCGCTCTGAAGTGTCGAAAACAGGGTTTCTCGCAATATCATTGAAACTGCACGCTGAATGATGTTAAAACCCGGGAATCGCGTTTTTGCGTTGTGAAAGTGTAGAAAACGGCGTTTCTGATGCACTTCTGGAAAATGAATGCTGTGTGTTGTTCAAAGCTGGGAACAGAGTTTTTGGGCTTGGAGAGTGTGAAAATTGTGTTTCTGGCAGTCTACTGAAGTCTGAATGCTGAGTGTTGTTCAAAGCTGAGAACAGAGTTTTTGGGCTCTGAGTGACTCCAAAAACCTTTTCAGGCATTCTCCTTTCAATTGAATGCTGATCGATGTTGAAAACGTGGGAATCGTGTTTTTGCGCTCTGAAAGTGTTGAAAAACCGTGTTTTCTGGCAATATAGTTGAAACTGCACGCTGAATGATGTTAAAAACCAGGAATCGCGTTTTTTGCGCTCTGAAAGTGTCGAAAACAGCTTTTCTGATGCACTTCTGGAAAATGAGTGCTGTGTGTTGTTCAAAGCTGGGAACAAGAGTTTTTGGGCTTGGAGAGGGCGAAAATTGTGTTTCTGACAGTCTACTGAAAGTCTGAATGCTGAGTAGTTGTTCAAAGCTGAGAACAGAGTTTTTGGGCTCTGAGTGACTCCAAAAACCTTTTCAGGCATTCTCCTTTAAATAGAATGCTGATCGATGTTGAAAAAACGTGGGAATCGTGTTTTTTGCGCTCTGAAAGTGTTGAAAACCGTGTTTTCTCGCAATATAGTTGAAACTGCACGCTAATGATGTTAAAACCCAGGAATCGCGTTTTTGCGCTTGTGAAAGTGTCGAAAACAGCTTTTCTGATGCACTTCTGGAAAATGAGTGCTGTGTGTTGTTCAAAGCTGGGAACAGAGTTTTTGGGCTTGGAGAGGGTGAAAATTGTGTTTCTGACAGTCTACTGAAATCTGAATGCTGAGTATTGTTCAAAGCTGAGAACAGAGTTTTTGGGCTCTGAGTGACTCCAAAAACCTTTCCAGGCATTCTCCTTTAAATTGAATGCTGAGCGATGTTGAAAACGTGGGAATCGTGTTTTGCGCTCTGAAAGTGTTGAAAACCGTGTTTCTGGCAATATAGTTGAAACTGCACGTTGAATGATGTTAAAACCCAGGAATCGTGTTTTTGCGCTCTGAAAGTGTCGAAAACAGGGTTTCTCGCAATATCATTGAAACTGCGCGCTGAATGATGTTAAAACCCGGGAATCGCGTTTTTGCGTTGTGAAAGTGTAGAAAACGGCGATTCTGATGCACTTCTGGAAAATGAATGCTGTGTGTTGTTCAAAGCTGGGAACAGAGTTTTTGGCCTTGGTGAGGGTGAAAATTGTGTTTCTGACAGTCTACTGAAATCTGAATGCTGAGTATTGTTCAAAGCTGAGAACAGAGTTTTTGGGCTCTGAGTGACTCCAAAAACCTTTCCAGGCATTCTCCTTTAAATTGAATGCTGAGCGATGTTGAAAACGTGGGAATCGTGTTTTTGCGCTCTGAAAGTGTTGAAAACCGTGTTTCTGGCAATATAGTTGAAACTGCACGTTGAATGATGTTAAAACCCAGGAATCGTGTTTTTTGCGCTCTGAAAGTGTCGGAAAACAGGGTTTTCTCGCAATATCATTGAAACTGCACGCTGAATGATGTTAAAACCGGGAATCGCGTTTTTGCGTTGTGAAAGTGTAGAAAAACGCGTTTCTGATGCACTTCTGGAAAATGAGTGCTGTGTGTTGTTCAAAGCTGGGAACAGAGTTTTTGGGCTTGGAGAGGGTGAAAATTGTGTTTCTGACAGTCTACTGAAATCTGAATGCTGAGTATTGTTCAAAGTTGAGAACAGAGTTTTTGGGCTCTGAGTGACTCCAAAAACCTTTTCCAGGCAGTCTCACTTTAAATTGAATGCTGAGCGATGTTGAAAACGTGGGAATCGTGTTTTTGCGCTCTGAAAGTGGTTGAAAAACTGTGTTTCTGATGCACTTCTGGAAAATGAATGCTGTGTGTTGTACAAAGCTGGGAACAGAGTTTTTGGGCTCTGAGTGACTCCAAACAACCTTTTCAGGCATTCTCCTTTAAATAGAATGCTGATCGATGTTGAAAACGTGGGAATCGTGTTTTTGCGCTCTGAAAGTGTTGAAAACCGTGTTTCTGGCAATATAGTTGAAACTGCACGCTGAATGATGTTAAAACCCAGGAATCGTGTTTTTGCGCTCTGAAAGTGTCGAAAACAGGGTTTTCCGCAATATCATTGAAACTGCGCGCTGAATGAATGTTAAAACCCGGGAATCGCGTTTTTGCGTTGTGAAAGTGTAGAAAACGGCGTTTCTGATGCACTTCTGGAAAATGAATGCTGTGTGTTGTTCAAAAGCTGGGAACAGAGTTTTTGGGCTTGGAGAGTGTGAAAATTGTGTTTCTGGCAGTCTACTGAAATCTGAATGCTGAGTGTTGTTCAAAGCTGAGAACAGAGTTTTTGGGCTCTGAGTGACTCCAAAAACCTTTTCAGGCATTCTCCTTTCAATTGAATGCTGATCGATGTTGAAAACGTGGGAATCGTGTTTTTGCGCTCTGAAAGTGTTGAAAACCGTGTTTCTGGCAATATAGTTGAAACTGCACGCTTGAATGATGTTAAAACCCAGGAATCGCGTTTTTGCGCTCTGAAAGTGTCGAAAACAGGCTTTTCTGATGCACTTCTGGAAAATGAGTGCTGTGTGTTGTTCACAGCTGGGAACAGAGTTTTTTGGGCTTGGAGAGTGGCGAAAATTGTGTTTCTGGACAGTCTACTGAAATCTGAATGCTGAGTATGTTCAAAGCTGAGAACAGAGTTTTTGGGCTCTGAGTGACTCCAAAAACCCTTTTCCAGGCATTCTCCTTTAATAGAATTGCTGATCGATGTTGAAAACGTGGGAATCGTGTTTTTGCGCTCTGAAAGTGTTGAAAAACCGTGTTTCTCGCAATATAGTTGAAACTGCACGCTAAATGATGTTAAAACCCAGGAATCGCCGTTTTTACGTTGTGAAAGTGTAGAAAACGGCCGTTTCTGATGCACTTCTGGAAAATGAATGCTGTGTGTTGTTGCAAAGCTGGGAACAGAGTTTTTGGGCTTGGAGAGGGTGAAAATTGTGTTTCTGACAGTCTACTGAAATCTGAATGCTGAGTATTGTTCAAAGCTGAGAACAGAGTTTTTGGGCTCTGAGTGACTCCAAAAACCTTTCCAGGCATTCTCCTTTAAATTGAATGCTGAGCGATGTTGAAAACGTGGGAATCGTGTTTTTGCGCTCTGAAAGTGTTGAAAAACCGTGTTTCTGGCAATATAGTTGAAACTGCACGTTGAATGATGTTAAAACCCAGGAATCGTGTTTTTGCGCTCTGAAAGTGTCGAAAACAGGGTTTCTCGCAATATCATTGAAACTGCGCGCTGAATGATGTTAAAACCCGGGAATCGCGTTTTTGCGTTGTGAAAGTGTAGAAAACGGCGATTCTGATGCACTTCTGGAAAATGAATGCTGTGTGTTGTTCAAAGCTGGGAACAGAGTTTTGGGCTTGGAGAGTGCGAAAATTGTGTTTCTGGCAGTCTACTGAAATCTGAATGCTGAGTGTTGTTCAAAGCTGAGAACAGAGTTTTTGGGCTCTGAGTGACTCCAAAAAACCTTTCCAGGCATTCTCCTTTAAATTGAATGCTGAGCGATGTTGAAAACGTGGGAATCGTGTTTTTGCGCTCTGAAAGTGTTGAAAACCGTGTTTCTGGCAATATAGTTGAAACTGCACGTTGAATGATGTTAAAACCCAGGAATCGTGTTTTTTGCGCTCTGAAAGTGTCGAAAACAGGGTTTCTCGCAATATCATTGAAACTGCACGCTGAATGATGTTAAAACCCGGGAATCGCGTTTTTGCGTTGTGAAAGTGTAGAAAACGGCGTTTCTGATGCACTTCTGGAAAATGAAGTGCTGTGTGTTGTTCAAAGCTGGGAACAGAGTTTTTGGGCTTGGAGAGGTGAAAATTGTGTTTCTGACAGTCTACTGAAATCTGAATGCTGAGTGTTGTTCAAAGCTGAGAACAGAGTTTTTGGGCTCTGAGTGACTCCAAAAACCTTTCCAGGCATTCTCCTTTAAATTGAATGCTGAGCGATGTTGAAAACGTGGGAATCGTGTTTTTGCGCTCTGAAAGTGTTGAAAACTGTGTTTCTGATGCACTTCTGGAAAATGAATGCTGTGTGTTGTACAAAGCTGGGAACAGAGTTTTTGGGCTCTGAGTGACTCCAAAAACCTTTTCAGGCATTCTCCTTTAAATAGAATGCTGATCGATGTTGAAAACGTGGGAATCGTGTTTTTTGCGCTCTGAAAGTGTTGAAAACCGTGTTTCTCGCAATATAGTTGAAACTGCACGCTGAATGATGTTAAAACCCAGGAATCGCGTTTTTGCGCTCTGAAAGTGTCGAAAACAGCGTTTCTGATGCACTTCTGGAAAATGAGTGCTGTGTGTTGTTCAAAGCTGGGAACAGAGTTTTTGGGCTTGGAGAGTGTGAAAATTGTTTTTCTGACAGTCTACTGAAATCTGAATGCTGAGTGTTGTTCAAAGCTGAGAACAGAGTTTTTGGGCTCTGAGTGACTCCAAAAACCTTTTCAGGCATTCTCCTTTAAATTGAATGCTGAGCGATGTTGAAAACGTGGGAATCGTGTTTTTTGCGCTCTGAAAGTGTTTTAAAACCGTGGTTTCTGGCAATATAGTTGAAACTGCACGTTGAATGATGTTAAAACCCAGGAATCGTGTTTTTGCGCTCTGAAAGTGTCGAAAACAGGGTTTCTCGCAATATCATTGAAACTGCACGCTGAATGATGTTAAAACCTGGGAATCGCGTTTTTGCGTTGTGAAAGTGTAGAAAACGGCGTTTCTGATGCACTTCTGGAAAATGAATGCTGTGTGTTGTTCAAAGCTGGGAACAGAGTTTTTGGGCTTGGAGAGTGTGAAAATTGTGTTTCTGGCAGTCTACTGTCAAAGCTGGGAACAGAGTTTTTGGGCTTGGAGAGGGTGAAAATTGTGTTTCTGACAGTCTACTGAAATCTGAATGCTGAGTATTGTTCAAAGCTGAGAACAGAGTTTTTGGGCTCTGAGTGACTCCAAAAACCTTTCCAGGCATTCTCCTTTAAATTGAATGCTGAGCGATGTTGAAAACGTGGGAATCGTGTTTTTTGCGCTCTGAAAGTGTTGAAAACCGTGTTTCTGGCAATATAGTTGAAACTGCACGTTGAATGATGTTAAAACCCAGGAATCGTGTTTTTGCGCTCTGAAAGTGTCGAAAACAGGGTTTCTCGCAATATCATTGAAACTGCACGCTGAATGATGTTAAAACCCGGGAATCGCGTTTTTGCGTTGTGAAAGTGTAGAAAACGGCGTTTCTGATGCACTTCTGGAAAATGAGTGCTGTGTGTTGTTCAAAGCTGGGAAACACAGTTTTTGGGCTTGGAGAGGGTGAAAATTGTGTTTCTGACAGTCTACTGAAATCTGAATGCTGAGTATTGTTCAAAGTCTGAGAACAGAGTTTTTGGGCTCTGAGTGACTCCAAAAACCTTTCCAGGCATTCTCCTTTAAATTGAATGCTGAGCGATGTTGAAAACGTGGGAATCGTGTTTTTGCGCTCTGAAAGTGTTGAAAACTGTGTTTCTGATGCACTTCTGGAAAATGAATGCTGTGTGTTGTACAAAGCTGGGAACAGAGTTTTTTGGGCTCTGAGTGACTCCAAAACCTTTTCAGGCATTCTCCTTTAAATAGAATGCTGATCGATGTTGAAAACGTGGGAATCGTGTTTTGCGCTCTGAAAGTGTTGAAAACCGTGTTTCTGGCAATATAGTTGAAACTGCACGCTGAATGATGTTAAAACCCAGGAATCGCGTTTTTGCGCTCTGAAAGTGTCGAAAACAGGGTTTTCCGCAATATCATTGAAACTGCGCGCTGAATGATGTTAAAACCCGGGAATCGCGTTTTTTGCGTTGTGAAAGTGTAGAAAACGGCGTTTCTGATGCACTTCTGGAAAATGAATGCTGTGTGTTGTTCAAAGCTGGGAACAGAGTTTTTGGCTTGGAGAGTGTGAAAATTGTGTTTCTGACAGTCTACTGAAATCTGAATGCTGAGTGTTGTTCAAAGCTGAGAACAGAGTTTTTGGGCTCTGAGTGACTCCAAAACCTTTTCAGGCATTCTCCTTTAAATTAGAATGCTGAGCGATGTTGAAAACGTGGGAATCGTGTTTTTTGCGCTCTGAAAGTGTTGAAAACCGTGTTTCTGGCAATATAGTTGAAACTGCACGTTGAATGATGTTAAAACCCAGGAATCGTGTTTTTGCGCTCTGAAAGTGTCGAAAACAGGGTTTCTCGCAATATCATTGAAACTGCACGCTGAATGATGTTAAAACCGGGAATCGCGTTTTTGCGTTGTGAAAGTGTAGAAAACGGCGTTTCTGATGCACTTCTGGAAAATGAATGCTGTGTGTTGTTCAAAGCTGGGAACAGAGTTTTTGGGCTTGGAGAGTGTGAAAATTGTGTTTCTGGCAGTCTACTGAGTCCTGTATGCTGAGTATTGTTCAAAGCTGAGAACAGAGTTTTTGGGCTCTGAGTGACTCCAAAAACCTTTTCAGGCATTCTCCTTTCAATTGAATGCTGATCGATGTTGAAAACGTGGGAATCGTGTTTTTGCGCTCTGAAAGTGTTGAAAACCGTGTTTCTGGCAATATAGTTGAAACTGCACGCTGAATGATGTTAAAACCCAGGAATCGTCGTTTTTGCGCTCTGAAAGTGTCGAAAACAGCTTTTCTGATGCACTTCTGGAAAATGAGTGCTGTGTGTTGTTCAAAGCTGGGAACAGAGTTTTTGGGCTTGGAGAGGGTGAAAATTGTGTTTCTGACAGTCTACTGAAATCTGAATGCTGAGTATTGTTCAAAGCTGAGAACAGAGTTTTTGGGCTCTGAGTGACTCCAAAAACCTTTCAGGCATTCTCCTTTAAATAGAATGCTGATCGATGTTGAAAACGTGGGAATCGTGTTTTTGCGCTCTGAAAGTGTTGAAAACCGTGTTTCTCGCAATATAGTTGAAACTGCACGTTGAATGATGTTAAAACCCAGGAATCGCGTTTTTGCGTTGTGAAAGTGTAGAAAACGGCGGTTCTGATGCACTTCTGGAAAATGAATGCTGTGTGTTGTTCAAAGCTGGGAACAGAGTTTTTGGGCTTGGAGAGGGTGAAATTGTGTTTCTGACAGTCTACTGAAATCTGAATGCTGAGTATTGTTCAAAGCTGAGAACAGAGTTTTTGGGCTCTGAGTGACTCCAAAAACCTTTCCAGGCATTCTCCTTTAAATTGAATGTTGAGCGATGTTGAAAACGTGGGAATCGTGTTTTTGCGCTCTGAAAGTGGTTGAAAACCGTGTTTCTGGCAATATAGTTGAAACTGCACGTTGAATGATGTTAAAACCCAGGAATCGTGTTTTTGCGCTCTGAAAGTGTCGAAAACAGGGTTTCTCGCAATATCATTGAAACTGCACGCTGAATGATGTTAAAACCCGGAATCGCGTTTTTGCGTTGTGAAAGTGTAGAAAACGGCGTTTCTGATGCACTTCTGGAAAATGAGTGCTGTGTGTTGTTCAAAGCTGGGAAAAGAGTTTTTGGGCTTGGAGAGGGTGAAAATTGTGTTTCTGACAGTCTACTGAAATCTGAATGCTGAGTATTGTTCAAAAGTTGAGAACAGAGTTTTTGGCTCTGAGTGACTCCAAAAACCTTTCCAGGCATTCTCCTTTAAATTGAATGCTGAGCGATGTTGAAAACGTGGGAATCGTGTTTTTGCGCTCTGAAAGTGTTGAAAACTGTGTTTCTGATGCACTTCTGGAAAATGAATGCTGTGTGTTGTACAAAGCTGGGAACAGAGTTTTTGGGCTCTGAGTGACTCCAAAAACCTTTTCAAGGCATTCTCCTTTAAATAGAATGCTGATCGATGTTGAAAACGTGGGAATCGTGTTTTTTTGCGCTCTGAAAGTGTTGAAAACCGTGTTTCTGGCAATATAGTTGAAACTGCACGCTGAATGATGTTAAAACCCGGAATCGTGTTTTGCGCTCTGAAAGTGTCGAAAACAGGGTTTTCAGCAATATCATTGAAACTGCGCGCTGAATGATGTTAAAACCCGGGAATTGCGTTTTTGCGTTGTGAAAGTGTAGAAAACGGCGTTTCTGATGCACTTCTGGAAAATGAATGCTGTGTGTTGTTCAAAGCTGGTAACAGAGTTTTTGGGCTTGGAGAGTGCGAAAATTGTGTTTCTGGCAGTCTACTGAAATCTGAATGCTGAGTGTTGTTCAAAGCTGAGAACAGAGTTTTTGGGCTCTGAGTGACTCCAAAAACCTTTTCAGGCATTCTCCTTTAAATTGAATGCTGATCGATGTTGAAAACGTGGGAATCGTGTTTTTGCGCTCTGAAAGTGTTGAAAACCGTGTTTCTGGCAATATAGTTGAAACTGCACGCTGAATGATGTTAAAACCCAGGAATCGCGTTTTTGCGCTCTGAAAGTGTCGAAAACAGCGTTTCTGATGCACTTCTGGAAAATGAGTGCTGTGTGTTGTTCAAAGCTGGGAACAGGAGTTTTTGGGCTTGGAGAGTGTGAAAATTGTGTTTCTGACAGTCTACTGAAATCTGAATGCTGAGTGTTGTTCAAAGCTGAGAACAGAGTTTTTGGGCTCTGAGTGACTCCAAAAACCTTTTCAAGGCATTCTCCTTTAAATTGAATGCTGAGCTATGTTGAAAAACGTGGGAATCGTGTTTTTGCGCTCTGAAAGTGTTGAAAACCGTGTTTCTGGCAATATAGTTGAAACTGCACGTTGAATGATGTTAAAACCCAGGAATCGTGTTTTTGCGCTCTGAAAGTGTCGAAAACAGGGTTTCTCGCAATATCATTGAAACTGCACGCTGAATGATGTTAAAACCCGGGAATCGCGTTTTTGCGTTGTGAAAGTGTAGAAAACGGCGTTTTCTGATGCACTTCTGGAAAATGAATGCTGTGTGTTGTTCAAAGCTGGGAACAGAGTTTTTGGGCTTGGAGAGGGTGAAAATTGTGTTTCTGACAGTCTACTGAAATCTGAATGCTGAGTATTGTTCAAAGCTGAGAACAGAGTTTTTGGGCTCTGAGTGACTCCAAAAACCTTTTCAGGCATTCTCCTTTCAATTGAATGCTGATCGATGTTGAAAACGTGGGAATCGTGTTTTTGCGCTCTGAAAGTGTTGAAAACCGTGTTTCTGGCAATATAGTTGAAACTGCACGCTGAATGATGTTAAAACCCAGGAATCGTGTTTTTGCGCTCTGAAAGTGTCGAAAACAGCTTTTCTGATGCACTTCTGGAAAATGAGTGCTGTGTGTTGTTCAAAGCTGGGAACAGAGTTTTTTGGGCTTGGAGAGGGCGAAAATTGTGTTTCTGACAGTCTACTGAAATCTGAATGCTGAGTATTGTTCAAAGCTGAGAACAGAGTTTTTGGGCTCTGAGTGACTCCAAAAAACCTTTTCAGGCATTCTCCTTTAAATAGAATGCTGATCGATGTTGAAAACGTGGGAATCGTGTTTTTGCGCTCTGAAAGTGTTGAAAACCGTGTTTCTCGCAATATAGTTGAAACTGCACGCTAAATGATGTTAAAACCCAGGAATCGTGTTTTTTGCGCTCTGAAAGTGTCGAAAACAGCTTTTCTGATGCACTTCTGGAAAATGAGTGCTGTGTGTTGTTCAAAGCTGGGAACAGAGTTTTTGGGCTTGGAGAGGGTGAAAATTGTGTTTTTGACAGTCTACTGAAATCTGAATGCTGAGTATTGTTCAAAGCTGAGAACAGAGTTTTTGGGCTCTGAGTGACTCCAAAAACCTTTCAGGCATTCTCCTTTAAATTGAATGCTGAGCGATGTTGAAAACGTGGGAATCGTGTTTTTGCGCTCTGAAAGTGTTGAAAACCGTGTTTCTGGCAATATAGTTGAAAACTGCACGTTGAATGATGTTAAAACCCAGGAATCGTGTTTTTGCGCTCTGAAAGTGTCGAAAACAGGGTTTCCTCGCAATATCATTGAAACTGCGCGCTGAATGATGTTAAAACCCGGGAATCGCGTTTTTGCGTTGTGAAAGTGTAGAAAACGGCGATTCTGATGCACTTCTGGAAAATGAATGCTGTGTGTTGTTCAATGCTGGGAACAGAGTTTTTGGGCTTGGAGAGTGCGAAAATTGTGTTTCTGGCAGTCTACTGAAATCTGAATGCTGAGTGTTGTTCAAAGCTGAGAACAGAGTTTTTGGGCTCTGAGTGACTCCAAAAACCTTTCCAGGCATTCTCCTTTAAATTGAATGCTGAGCGATGTTGAAAACGTGGGAATCGTGTTTTTTGCGCTCTGAAAGTGTTGAAAACTGTGTTTCTGATGCACTTCTGGAAAATGAATGCTGTGTGTTGTACAAAGCTGGGAACAGAGTTTTTTGGGCTCTGAGTGACTCCAAAAACCTTTTCAGGCATTCTCCTTTAAATAGAATGCTGATCGATGTTGAAAACGTGGGAATCGTGTTTTTTGCGCTCTGAAAGTGTTGAAAACCGTGTTTCTGGCAATATAGTTGAAACTGCACGCTGAATGATGTTAAAACCCAGGAATCGTGTTTTTGCGCTCTGAAAGTGTCGAAAACAGGGTTTTCCGCAATATCATTGAAACTGCGCGCTGAATGATGTTAAAACCCGGGAATCGCGTTTTTTGCGTTGTGAAAGTGTAGAAAACGGCGTTTCTGATGCACTTCTGGAAAATGAATGCTGTGTGTTGTTCAAAGCTGGGAACAGAGTTTTTGGGCTTGGAGAGTGCGAAAATTGTGTTTCTGGCAGTCTACTGAAATCTGAATGCTGAGTGTTGTTCAAAGCTGAGAACAGAGTTTTTGGGCTCTGAGTGACTCCAAAAACCTTTTCAGGCATTCTCCTTTAAATTGAATGCTGATCGATGTTGAAAACGTGGGAATCGTGTTTTTGCGCTCTGAAAGTGTTGAAAACCGTGTTTCTGGCAATATAGTTGAAACTGCACGCTGAATGATGTTAAAACCCAGGAATCGCGTTTTTGCGCTCTGAAAGTGTCGAAAACAGCGTTTCTGATGCACTTCTGGAAAATGAGTGCTGTGTGTTGTTCAAAGCTGGGAACAGAGTTTTTGGGCTTGGAGAGTGTGAAAATTGTGTTTCTGACAGTCTACTGAAATCTGAATGCTGAGTGTTGTTCAAAGCTGAGAACAGAGTTTTTGGGCTCTGAGTGACTCCAAAAACCTTTTCAGGCATTCTCCTTTAAATAGAATGCTGAGCGATGTTGAAAACGTGGGACATCGTGTTTTTGCGCTCTGAAAGTGTTGAAAACCGTGTTTCTGGCAATATAGTTGAAACTGCACGTTGAATGATGTTAAAACCCAGGAATCGTGTTTTTGCGCTCTGAAAGTGTCGAAAACAGGGTTTCTCGCAATATCATTGAAACTGCACGCTGAATGATGTTAAAACCCGGGAATCGCGTTTTTGCGTTGTGAAAGTGTAGAAAACGGCGTTTCTGATGCACTTCTGGAAAATGAATGCTGTGTGTTGTTCAAAGCTGGGAACAGAGTTTTTGGGCTTGGAGAGTGTGAAAATTGTGTTTCTGGCAGTCTACTGAAGTCTGAATGCTGAGTATTGTTCAAAGCTGAGAACAGAGTTTTTGGGCTCTGAGTGACTCCAAAAACCTTTTCAGGCATTCTCCTTTCAATTGAATGCTGATCGATGTTGAAAACGTGGGAATCGTGTTTTTGCGCTCTGAAAGTGTTGAAAACCGTGTTTCTGGCAATATAGTTGAAACTGCACGCTGAATGATGTTAAAACCCAGGAATCGTGTTTTTGCGCTCTGAAAGTGTCGAAAACAGCTTTTCTGATGCACTTCTGGAAAATGAGTGCTGTGTGTTGTTCAAAGCTGGGAACAGAGTTTTTGGGCTTGGAGAGGGCGAAAATTGTGTTTCTGACAGTCTACTGAAATCTGAATGCTGAGTATTGTTCAAAGCTGAGAACAGAGTTTTTGGGCTCTGAGTGACTCCAAAAACCTTTTCAGGCATTCTCCTTTAAATAGAATGCTGATCGATGTTGAAAACGTGGGAATCGTGTTTTTGCGCTCTGAAAGTGTTGAAAACCGTGTTTCTCGCAATATAGTTGAAACTGCACGCTAAATGATGTTAAAACCCAGGAATCGCGTTTTTGCGTTGTGAAAGTGTAGAAAACGGCGTTTCTGATGCACTTCTGGAAAATGAATGCTGTGTGTTGTTCAAAGCTGGGAACAGAGTTTTTGGGCTTGGAGAGGGTGAAAATTGTGTTTCTGACAGTCTACTGAAATCTGAATGCTGAGTATTGTTCAAAGCTGAGAACAGAGTTTTTGGGCTCTGAGTGACTCCAAAAACCTTTCCAGGCATTCTCCTTTAAATTGAATGTTGAGCGATGTTGAAAACGTGGGAATCGTGTTTTTGCGCTCTGAAAGTGTTGAAAACCGTGTTTCTGGCAATATAGTTGAAACTGCACGTTGAATGATGTTAAAACCCAGGAATCGCGTTTTTGCGCTCTGAAAGTGTCGAAAACAGGGTTTCTCGCAATATCATTGAAACTGCGCGCTGAATGATGTTAAAACCCGGGAATCGCGTTTTTGCGTTGTGAAAGTGTAGAAAACGGCGATTCTGATGCACTTCTGGAAAATGAATGCTGTGTGTTGTTCAAAGCTGGGAACAGAGTTTTTGGGCTTGGAGAGTGCGAAAATTGTGTTTCTGGCAGTCTACTGAAATCTGAATGCTGAGTGTTGTTCAAAGCTGAGAACAGAGTTTTTGGGCTCTGAGTGACTCCAAAAACCTTTTCAGGCATTCTCCTTTAAATTGAATGCTGAGCGATGTTGAAAACGTGGGAATCGTGTTTTTGCGCTCTGAAAGTGTTGAAAACCGTGTTTCTGGCAATATAGTTGAAACTGCACGTTGAATGATGTTAAAACCCAGGAATCGTGTTTTTGCGCTCTGAAAGTGTCGAAAACAGGGTTTCTCGCAATATCATTGAAACTGCACGCTGAATGATGTTAAAACCCGGGAATCGCGTTTTTGCGTTGTGAAAGTGTAGAAAACGGCGTTTCTGATGCACTTCTGGAAAATGAGTGCTGTGTGTTGTTCAAAGCTGGGAACAGAGCTTTTGGGCTTGGAGAGGGTGAAAATTGTGTTTCTGACAGTCTACTGAAATCTGAATGCTGAGTATTGTTCAAAGTTGAGAACAGAGTTTTTGGGCTCTGAGTGACTCCAAAAACCTTTCCAGGCATTCTCCTTTAAATTGAATGCTGAGCGATGTTGAAAACGTGGGAATCGTGTTTTTGCGCTCTGAAAGTGTTGAAAACTGTGTTTCTGATGCACTTCTGGAAAATGAATGCTGTGTGTTGTACAAAGCTGGGAACAGAGTTTTTGGGCTCTGAGTGACTCCAAAAACCTTTTCAGGCATTTTCCTTTAAATAGAATGCTGATCGATGTTGAAAACGTGGGAATCGTGTTTTTGCGCTCTGAAAGTGTTGAAAACCGTGTTTCTCGCAATATAGTTGAAACTGCACGCTGAATGATGTTAAAACCCAGGAATCGTGTTTTTGCGCTCTGAAAGTGTCGAAAACAGCGTTTCTGATGCACTTCTGGAAAATGAGTGCTGTGTGTTGTTCAAAGCTGAGAACAGAGTTTTTGGGCTTGGAGAGTGTGAAAATTGTGTTTCTGACAGTCTACTGAAATCTGAATGCTGAGTGTTGTTCAAAGCTGAGAACAGAGTTTTTGGGCTCTGAGTGACTCCAAAAACCTTTTCAGGCATTCTCCTTTAAATTGAATGCTGAGCGATGTTGAAAACGTGGGAATCGTGTTTTTGCGCTCTGAAAGTGTTGAAAACCGTGTTTCTGGCAATATAGTTGAAACTGCACGTTGAATGATGTTAAAACCCAGGAATCGCGTTTTTGCGCTCTGAAAGTGTCGAAAACAGGGTTTCTCGCAATATCATTGAAACTGCACGCTGAATGATGTTAAAACCTGGGAATCGCGTTTTTGCGTTGTGAAAGTGTAGAAAACGGCGTTTCTGATGCACTTCTGGAAAATGAATGCTGTGTGTTGTTCAAAGCTGGGAACAGAGTTTTTGGGCTTGCAGAGTGTGAAAATTGTGTTTCTGGCAGTCTACTGAAATCTGAATGCTGTGTGTTGTTCAAAGCTGGGAACAGAGTTTTTGGGCTTGGAGAGGGTGAAAATTGTGTTTCTGACAGTCTACTGAAATCTGAATGCTGAGTATTGTTCAAAGCTGAGAACAGAGTTTTTGGGCTCTGAGTGACTCCAAAAACCTTTCCAGGCATTCTCCTTTAAATTGAATGCTGAGCGATGTTGAAAACGTGGGAATCGTGTTTTTGCGCTCTGAAAGTGTTGAAAACCGTGTTTCTGGCAATATAGTTGAAACTGCACGTTGAATGATGTTAAAACCCAGGAATCGTGTTTTTGCGCTCTGAAAGTGTCGAAAACAGGGTTTCTCGCAATATCATTGAAACTGCACGCTGAATGATGTTAAAACCCGGGAATCGCGTTTTTGCGTTGTGAAAGTGTAGAAAACGGCGTTTCTGATGCACTTCTGGAAAATGAGTGCTGTGTGTTGTTCAAAGCTGGGAAAAGAGTTTTTGGGCTTGGAGAGGGTGAAAATTGTGTTTCTGACAGTCTACTGAAATCTGAATGCTGAGTATTGTTCAAAGTTGAGAACAGAGTTTTTGGGATCTGAGTGACTCCAAAAACCTTTCCAGGCATTCTCCTTTAAATTGAATGCTGAGCGATGTTGAAAACGTGGGAATCGTGTTTTTGCGCTCTGAAAGTGTTGGAGTTTTTGGGCTCTGAGTGACTCCAAAAACCTTTTCAGGCATTCTCCTTTAAATTGAATGCTGAGCGATGTTGAAAACGTGGGAATCGTGTTTTTGCGCTCTGAAAGTGTTGAAAACCGTGTTTCTCGCAATATAGTTGAAACTGCACGCTGAATGATGTTAAAACCCAGGAATCGTGTTTTTGCGCTCTGAAAGTGTCGAAAACAGGGTTTTCCGCAATATCATTGAAACTGCGCGCTGAATGATGTTAAAACCCGGGAATCGCGTTTTTGCGTTGTGAAAGTGTAGAAAACGGCGTTTCTGATGCACTTCTGGAAAATGAATGCTGTGTGTTGTTCAAAGCTGGGAACAGAGTTTTTGGGCTTGGAGAGTGCGAAAATTGTGTTTCTGGCAGTCTACTGAAATCTGAATGCTGAGTGTTGTTCAAAGCTGAGAACAGAGTTTTTGGGCTCTGAGTGACTCCAAAAACCTTTTCAGGCATTCTCCTTTAAATTGAATGCTGATCGATGTTGAAAACGTGGGAATCGTGTTTTTGCGCTCTGAAAGTGTTGAAAACCGTGTTTCTGGCAATATAGTTGAAACTGCACGCTGAATGATGTTAAAACCCAGGAATCGCGTTTTTGCGCTCTGAAAGTGTCGAAAACAGCGTTTCTGATGCACTTCTGGAAAATGAGTGCTGTGTGTTGTTCAAAGCTGGGAACAGAGTTTTTGGGCTTGGAGAGTGTGAAAATTGTGTTTCTGACAGTCTACTGAAATCTGAATGCTGAGTGTTGTTCAAAGCTGAGAACAGAGTTTTTGGGCTCTGAGTGACTCCAAAAACCTTTTCAGGCATTCTCCTTTAAATAGAATGCTGAGCGATGTTGAAAACGTGGGAATCGTGTTTTTGCGCTCTGAAAGTGTTGAAAACCGTGTTTCTGGCAATATAGTTGAAACTGCACGTTGAATGATGTTAAAACCCAGGAATCGTGTTTTTGCGCTCTGAAAGTGTCGAAAACAGGGTTTCTCGCAATATCATTGAAACTGCACGCTGAATGATGTTAAAACCCGGGAATCGCGTTTTTGCGTTGTGAAAGTGTAGAAAACGGCGTTTCTGATGCACTTCTGGAAAATGAATGCTGTGTGTTGTTCAAAGCTGGGAACAGAGTTTTTGGGCTTGGAGAGTGTGAAAATTGTGTTTCTGGCAGTCTACTGAAGTCTGAATGCTGAGTGTTGTTCAAAGCTGAGAACAGAGTTTTTGGGCTCTGAGTGACTCCAAAAACCTTTTCAGGCATTCTCCTTTCAATTGAATGCTGATCGATGTTGAAAACGTGGGAATCGTGTTTTTGCGCTCTGAAAGTGTTGAAAACCGTGTTTCTGGCAATATAGTTGAAACTGCACGCTGAATGATGTTAGAACCCAGGAATCGTGTTTTTGCGCTCTGAAAGTGTCGAAAACAGCTTTTCTGATGCACTTCTGGAAAATGAGTGCTGTGTGTTGTTCAAAGCTGGGAACAGAGTTTTTGGGCTTGGAGAGGGTGAAAATTGTGTTTCTGACAGTCTACTGAAATCTGAATGCTGAGTATTGTTCAAAGCTGAGAACAGAGTTTTTGGGCTCTGAGTGACTCCAAAAACCTTTTCAGGCATTCTCCTTTAAATAGAATGCTGATCGATGTTGAAAACGTGGGAATCGTGTTTTTGCGCTCTGAAAGTGTTGAAAACCGTGTTTCTCGCAATATAGTTGAAACTGCACGCTAAATGATGTTAAAACCCAGGAATCGCGTTTTTGCGTTGTGAAAGTGTAGAAAACGGCGTTTCTGATGCACTTCTGGAAAATGAATGCTGTGTGTTGTTCAAAGCTGGGAACAGAGTTTTTGGGCTTGGAGAGGGTGAAAATTGTGTTTCTGACAGTCTACTGAAATCTGAATGCTGAGTATTGTTCAAAGCTGAGAACAGAGTTTTTGGGCTCTGAGTGACTCCAAAAACCTTTCCAGGCATTCTCCTTTAAATTGAATGTTGAGCGATGTTGAAAACGTGGGAATCGTGTTTTTGCGCTCTGAAAGTGTTGAAAACCGTGTTTCTGGCAATATAGTTGAAACTGCACGTTGAATGATGTTAAAACCCAGGAATCGTGTTTTTGCGCTCTGAAAGTGTCGAAAACAGGGTTTCTCGCAATATCATTGAAACTGCACGCTGAATGATGTTAAAACCCGGGAATCGCGTTTTTGCGTTGTGAAAGTGTAGAAAACGGCGTTTCTGATGCACTTCTGGAAAATAAGTGCTGTGTGTTGTTCAAAGCTGGGAAAAGAGTTTTTGGGCTTGGAGAGGGTGAAAATTGTGTTTCTGACAGTCTACTGAAATCTGAATGCTGAGTATTGTTCAAAGTTGAGAACAGAGTTTTTGGGCTCTGAGTGACTCCAAAAACCTTTCCAGGCATTCTCCTTTAAATTGAATGCTGAGCGATGTTGAAAACGTGGGAATCGTGTTTTTGCGCTCTGAAAGTGTTGAAAACTGTGTTTCTGATGCACTTCTGGAAAATGAATGCTGTGTGTTGTTCAAAGCTGGGAACAGAGTTTTTGGGCTTGGAGAGTGTGAAAATTGTGTTTCTGACAGTCTACTGAAATCTGAATGCTGAGTGTTGTTCAAAGCTGAGAACAGAGTTTTTGGGCTCTGAGTGACTCCAAAAACCTTTTCAGGCATTCTCCTTTCAATTGAATGCTGAGCGATGTTGAAAACGTGGGAATCGTGTTTTTGCGCTCTGAAAGTGTTGAAAACCGTGTTTCTGGCAATATAGTTGAAACTGCACGTTGAATGATGTTAAAACCCAGGAATCGTGTTTTTGCGCTCTGAAAGTGTCGAAAACAGGGTTTCTCGCAATATCATTGAAACTGCACGCTGAATGATGTTAAAACCCGGGAATCGCGTTTTTGCGTTGTGAAAGTGTAGAAAACGGCGTTTCTGATGCACTTCTGGAAAATGAATGCTGTGTGTTGTTCAAAGCTGGGAACAGAGTTTTTGGGCTTGGAGAGTGTGAAAATTGTGTTTCTGGCAGTCTACTGAAGTCTGAATGCTGAGTATTGTTCAAAGCTGAGAACAGACTTTTTGGGCTCTGAGTGACTCCAAAAACCTTTCCAGGCATTCTCCTTTAAATTGAATGCTGAGCGATGTTGAAAACGTGGGAATCGTGTTTTTGCGCTCTGAAAGTGTTGAAAACCGTGTTTCTGGCAATATAGTTGAAACTGCACGTTGAATGATGTTAAAACCCAGGAAACGTGTTTTTGCGCTCTGAAAGTGTCGAAAACAGGGTTTCTCGCAATATCATTGAAACTGCGCGCTGAATGATGTTAAAACCCGGGAATCGCGTTTTTGCGTTGTGAAAGTGTAGAAAACGGCGTTTCTGATGCACTTCTGGAAAATGAATGCTGTGTGTTGTTCAAAGCTGGGAACAGAGTTTTTGGGCTTGGAGAGTGCGAAAATTGTGTTTCTGGCAGTCTACTGAAATCTGAATGCTGAGTGTTGTTCAAAGCTGAGAACAGAGTTTTTGGGCTCTGAGTGACTCCAAAAACCTTTTCAGGCATTCTCCTTTAAATTGAATGCTGATCGATGTTGAAAACGTGGGAATCGTGTTTTTGCGCTCTGAAAGTGTTGAAAACCGTGTTTCTGGCAATATAGTTGAAACTGCACGCTGAATGATGTTAAAACCCAGGAATCGCGTTTTTGCGCTCTGAAAGTGTCGAAAACAGCGTTTCTGATGCACTTCTGGAAAATGAGTGCTGTGTGTTGTTCAAAGCTGGGAACAGAGTTTTTGGGCTTGGAGAGTGTGAAAATTGTGTTTCTGACAGTCTACTGAAATCTGAATGCTGAGTGTTGTTCAAAGCTGAGAACAGAGTTTTTGGGCTCTGAGTGACTCCAAAAACCTTTTCAGGCATTCTCCTTTAAATTGAATGCTGAGCGATGTTGAAAACGTGGGAATCGTGTTTTTGCGCTCTGAAAGTGTTGAAAACCGTGTTTCTGGCAATATAGTTGAAACTGCACGTTGAATGATGTTAAAACCCAGGAATCGTGTTTTTGCGCTCTGAAAGTGTCGAAAACAGGGTTTCTCGCAATATCATTGAAACTGCACGCTGAATGATGTTAAAACCTGGGAATCGCGTTTTTGCGTTGTGAAAGTGTAGAAAACGGCGTTTCTGATGCACTTCTGGAAAATGAATGCTGTGTGTTGTTCAAAGCTGGGAACAGAGTTTTTGGGCTTGGAGAGTGCGAAAATTGTGTTTCTGGCAGTCTACTGAAATCTGAATGCTGAGTGTTGTTCAAAGCTGAGAACAGAGTTTTTGGGCTCTGAGTGACTCCAAAAACCTTTTCAGGCATTCTCCTTTAAATTGAATGCTGAGCGATGTTGAAAACGTGGGAATCGTGTTTTTGCGCTCTGAAAGTGTTGAAAACCGTGTTTCTGGCAATATAGTTGAAACTGCACGTTGAATGATGTTAAAACCCAGGAATCGCGTTTTTGCGCTCTGAAAGTGTCGAAAACAGGGTTTCTCGCAATATCATTGAAACTGCACGCTGAATGATGTTAAAACCCGGGAATCGCGTTTTTGCGTTGTGAAAGTGTAGAAAACAGCGTTTCTGATGCACTTCTGGAAAATGAGTGCTGTGTGTTGTTCAAAGCTGGGAACAGAGTTTTTGGGCTTGGAGAGGGTGAAAATTGTGTTTCTGACAGTCTACTGAAATCTGAATGCTGAGTATTGTTCAAAGTTGAGAACAGAGTTTTTGGGCTCTGAGTGACTCCAAAAACCTTTCCAGGCATTCTCCTTTAAATTGAATGCTGAGCGATGTTGAAAACGTGGGAATCGTGTTTTTGCGCTCTGAAAGTGTTGAAAACTGTGTTTCTGATGCACTTCTGGAAAATGAGTGCTGTGTGTTGTTCAAAGCTGGGAACAGAGTTTTTGGGCTTGGAGAGGGTGAAAATTGTGTTTCTGACAGTCTACTGAAATCTGAATGCTGAGTATTGTTCAAAGTTGAGAACAGAGTTTTTGGGCTCTGAGTGACTCCAAAAACCTTTTCAGGCACTCTCCTTTAAATTGAATGCTGAGCGATGTTGAAAACGTGAGAATCGTGTTTTTGCGCTCTGAAAGTGTTGAAAACCGTGTTTCTGGCAATATAGTTGAAACTGCACGTTGAATGATGTTAAAACCCAGGAATCGTGTTTTTGCGCTCTGAAAGTGTCGAAAACAGGGTTTCTCGCAATATCATTGAAACTGCACGCTGAATGATGTTAAAACCCGGGAATCGCGTTTTTGCGTTGTGAAAGTGTAGAAAACGGCGTTTCTGATGCACTTCTGGAAAATGAATACTGTGTGTTGTTCAAAGCTGGGAACAGAGTTTTTGGGCTTGGAGAGTGTGAAAATTGTGTTTCTGGCAGTCTACTGAAGTCTGAATGCTGAGTATTGTTCAAAGCTGAGAACAGACTTTTTGGGCTCTGAGTGACTCCAAAAACCTTTCCAGGCATTCTCCTTTAAATTGAATGCTGAGCGATGTTGAAAACGTGGGAATCGTGTTTTTGCGCTCTGAAAGTGTTGAAAACCGTGTTTCTGGCAATATAGTTGAAACTGCACGTTGAATGATGTTAAAACCCAGGAAACGTGTTTTTGCGCTCTGAAAGTGTCGAAAACAGGGTTTCTCGCAATATCATTGAAACTGCGCGCTGAATGATGTTAAAACCCGGGAATCGCGTTTTTGCGTTGTGAAAGTGTAGAAAACGGCGTTTCTGATGCACTTCTGGAAAATGAATGCTGTGTGTTGTTCAAAGCTGGGAACAGAGTTTTTGGGCTTGGAGAGTGCGAAAATTGTGTTTCTGGCAGTCTACTGAAATCTGAATGCTGAGTGTTGTTCAAAGCTGAGAACAGAGTTTTTGGGCTCTGAGTGACTCCAAAAACCTTTTCAGGCATTCTCCTTTAAATTGAATGCTGATCGATGTTGAAAACGTGGGAATCGTGTTTTTGCGCTCTGAAAGTGTTGAAAACCGTGTTTCTGGCAATATAGTTGAAACTGCACGTTGAATGATGTTAAAACCCAGGAATCGTGTTTTTGCGCTCTGAAAGTGTCGAAAACAGGGTTTCTCGCAATATCATTGAAACTGCACGCTGAATGATGTTAAAACCTGGGAATCGCGTTTTTGCGTTGTGAAAGTGTAGAAAACGGCGTTTCTGATGCACTTCTGGAAAATGAATGCTGTGTGTTGTTCAAAGCTGGGAACAGAGTTTTTGGGCTTGGAGAGTGCGAAAATTGTGTTTCTGGCAGTCTACTGAAATCTGAATGCTGAGTGTTGTTCAAAGCTGAGAACAGAGTTTTTGGGCTCTGAGTGACTCCAAAAACCTTTTCAGGCATTCTCCTTTAAATTGAATGCTGAGCGATGTTGAAAACGTGGGAATCGTGTTTTTGCGCTCTGAAAGTGTTGAAAACCGTGTTTCTGGCAATATAGTTGAAACTGCACGTTGAATGATGTTAAAACCCAGGAATCGTGTTTTTGCGCTCTGAAAGTGTCGAAAACAGGGTTTCTCGCAATATCATTGAAACTGCACGCTGAATGATGTTAAAACCCGGGAATCGCGTTTTTGCGTTGTGAAAGTGTAGAAAACAGCTTTTCTGATGCACTTCTGGAAAATGAGTGCTGTGTGTTGTTCAAAGCTGGGAACAGAGTTTTTGGGCTTGGAGAGGGTGAAAATTGTGTTTCTGACAGTCTACTGAAATCTGAATGCTGAGTATTGTTCAAAGTTGAGAACAGAGTTTTTGGGCTCTGAGTGACTCCAAAAACCTTTCCAGGCATTCTCCTTTAAATTGAATGCTGAGCGATGTTGAAAACGTGGGAATCGTGTTTTTGCGCTCTGAAAGTGTTGAAAACTGTGTTTCTGATGCACTTCTGGAAAATGAGTGCTGTGTGTTGTTCAAAGCTGGGAACAGAGTTTTTGGGCTCTGAGTGACTCCAAAAACCTTTTCAGGCATTCTCCTTTCAATTGAATGCTGATCGATGTTGAAAACGTGGGAATCGTGTTTTTGCGCTCTGAAAGTGTTGAAAACCGTGTTTCTGGCAATATAGTTGAAACTGCACGCTGAATGATGTTAAAACCCGGGAATCGCGTTTTTGCGTTGTGAAAGTGTAGAAAACGGCGTTTCTGATGCACTTCTGGAAAGTGAATGCTGTGTGTTGTTCAAAGCTGGGAACAGAGTTTTTGGGCTTGGAGAGTGTGAAAATTGTGTTTCTGACAGTCTACTGAAATCTGAATGCTGAGTGTTGTTCAAAGCTGAGAACAGAGTTTTTGGGCTCTGAGTGACTCCAAAAACCTTTTCAGGCACTCTCCTTTAAATTGAATGCTGAGCGATGTTGAAAACGTGAGAATCGTGTTTTTGCGCTCTGAAAGTGTTGAAAACCGTGTTTCTGGCAATATAGTTGAAACTGCACGTTGAATGATGTTAAAACCCAGGAATCGTGTTTTTGCGCTCTGAAAGTGTCGAAAACAGGGTTTCTCGCAATATCATTGAAACTGCACGCTGAATGATGTTAAAACCCGGGAATCGCGTTTTTGCGTTGTGAAAGTGTAGAAAACGGCGTTTCTGATGCACTTCTGGAAAATGAATGCTGTGTGTTGTTCAAAGCTGGGAACAGAGTTTTTGGGCTTGGAGAGTGTGAAAATTGTGTTTCTGGCAGTCTACTGAAGTCTGAATGCTGAGTGTTGTTCAAAGCTGAGAACAGAGTTTTTGGGCTCTGAGTGACTCCAAAAACCTTTTCAGGCATTCTCCTTTAAATTGAATGCTGATCGATGTTGAAAACGTGGGAATCGTGTTTTTGCGCTCTGAAAGTGTTGAAAACCGTGTTTCTGGCAATATAGTTGAAACTGCACGCTGAATGATGTTAAAACCCGGGAATCGCGTTTTTGCGTTGTGAAAGTGTAGAAAACGGCGTTTCTGATGCACTTCTGGAAAGTGAATGCTGTGTGTTGTTCAAAGCTGGGAACAGAGTTTTTGGGCTTGGAGAGTGTGAAAATTGTGTTTCTGACAGTCTACTGAAGTCTGAATGCTGAGTATTGTTCAAAGCTGAGAACAGACTTTTTGGGCTCTGAGTGACTCCAAAAACCTTTTCAGGCACTCTCCTTTAAATTGAATGCTGAGCGATGTTGAAAACGTGAGAATCGTGTTTTTGCGCTCTGAAAGTGTTGAAAACCGTGTTTCTGGCAATATAGTTGAAACTGCACGTTGAATGATGTTAAAACCCAGGAATCGTGTTTTTGCGCTCTGAAAGTGTCGAAAACAGGGTTTCTCGCAATATCATTGAAACTGCACGCTGAATGATGTTAAAACCCGGGAATCGCGTTTTTGCGTTGTGAAAGTGTAGAAAACGGCGTTTCTGATGCACTTCTGGAAAATGAATACTGTGTGTTGTTCAAAGCTGGGAACAGAGTTTTTGGGCTTGGAGAGTGTGAAAATTGTGTTTCTGGCAGTCTACTGAAGTCTGAATGCTGAGTATTGTTCAAAGCTGAGAACAGAGTTTTTGGGCTCTGAGTGACTCCAAAAACCTTTCCAGGCATTCTCCTTTAAATTGAATGCTGAGCGATGTTGAAAACGTGGGAATCGTGTTTTTGCGCTCTGAAAGTGTTGAAAACCGTGTTTCTGGCAATATAGTTGAAACTGCACGTTGAATGATGTTAAAACCCAGGAATCGTGTTTTTGCGCTCTGAAAGTGTCGAAAACAGGGTTTCTCGCAATATCATTGAAACTGCGCGCTGAATGATGTTAAAACCCGGGAATCGCGTTTTTGCGTTGTGAAAGTGTAGAAAACGGCGTTTCTGATGCACTTCTGGAAAATGAATGCTGTGTGTTGTTCAAAGCTGGGAACAGAGTTTTTGGGCTTGGAGAGTGCGAAAATTGTGTTTCTGGCAGTCTACTGAAATCTGAATGCTGAGTGTTGTTCAAAGCTGAGAACAGAGTTTTTGGGCTCTGAGTGACTCCAAAAACCTTTTCAGGCATTCTCCTTTAAATTGAATGCTGATCGATGTTGAAAACGTGGGAATCGTGTTTTTGCGCTCTGAAAGTGTTGAAAACCGTGTTTCTGGCAATATAGTTGAAACTGCACGCTGAATGATGTTAAAACCCAGGAATCGCGTTTTTGCGCTCTGAAAGTGTCGAAAACAGCGTTTCTGATGCACTTCTGGAAAATGAGTGCTGTGTGTTGTTCAAAGCTGGGAACAGAGTTTTTGGGCTTGGAGAGTGTGAAAATTGTGTTTCTGACAGTCTACTGAAATCTGAATGCTGAGTGTTGTTCAAAGCTGAGAACAGAGTTTTTGGGCTCTGAGTGACTCCAAAAACCTTTTCAGGCATTCTCCTTTAAATTGAATGCTGAGCGATGTTGAAAACGTGGGAATCGTGTTTTTGCGCTCTGAAAGTGTTGAAAACCGTGTTTCTGGCAATATAGTTGAAACTGCACGTTGAATGATGTTAAAACCCAGGAATCGTGTTTTTGCGCTCTGAAAGTGTCGAAAACAGGGTTTCTCGCAATATCATTGAAACTGCACGCTGAATGATGTTAAAACCTGGGAATCGCGTTTTTGCGTTGTGAAAGTGTAGAAAACGGCGTTTCTGATGCACTTCTGGAAAATGAATGCTGTGTGTTGTTCAAAGCTGGGAACAGAGTTTTTGGGCTTGGAGAGTGTGAAAATTGTGTTTCTGGCAGTCTACTGAAATCTGAATGCTGAGTGTTGTTCAAAGCTGAGAACAGAGTTTTTGGGCTCTGAGTGACTCCAAAAACCTTTTCAGGCATTCTCCTTTAAATTGAATGCTGAGCGATGTTGAAAACGTGGGAATCGTGTTTTTGCGCTCTGAAAGTGTTGAAAACCGTGTTTCTGGCAATATAGTTGAAACTGCACGTTGAATGATGTTAAAACCCAGGAATCGCGTTTTTGCGCTCTGAAAGTGTCGAAAACAGGGTTTCTCGCAATATCATTGAAACTGCACGCTGAATGATGTTAAAACCCGGGAATCGCGTTTTTGCGTTGTGAAAGTGTAGAAAACAGCTTTTCTGATGCACTTCTGGAAAATGAGTGCAGTGTGTTGTTCAAAGCTGGGAACAGAGTTTTTGGGCTTGGAGAGGGTGAAAATTGTGTTTCTGACAGTCTACTGAAATCTGAATGCTGAGTATTGTTCAAAGTTGAGAACAGAGTTTTTGGGCTCTGAGTGACTCCAAAAACCTTTCCAGGCATTCTCCTTTAAATTGAATGCTGAGCGATGTTGAAAACGTGGGAATCGTGTTTTTGCGCTCTGAAAGTGTTGAAAACTGTGTTTCTGATGCACTTCTGGAAAATGAGTGCTGTGTGTTGTTCAAAGCTGGGAACAGAGTTTTTGGGCTCTGAGTGACTCCAAAAACCTTTTCAGGCATTCTCCTTTCAATTGAATGCTGATCGATGTTGAAAACGTGGGAATCGTGTTTTTGCGCTCTGAAAGTGTTGAAAACCGTGTTTCTGGCAATATAGTTGAAACTGCACGCTGAATGATGTTAAAACCCGGGAATCGCGTTTTTGCGTTGTGAAAGTGTAGAAAACGGCGTTTCTGATGCACTTCTGGAAAGTGAATGCTGTGTGTTGTTCAAAGCTGGGAACAGAGTTTTTGGGCTTGGAGAGTGTGAAAATTGTGTTTCTGACAGTCTACTGAAATCTGAATGCTGAGTGTTGTTCAAAGCTGAGAACAGAGTTTTTGGGCTCTGAGTGACTCCAAAAACCTTTTCAGGCACTCTCCTTTAAATTGAATGCTGAGCGATGTTGAAAACGTGAGAATCGTGTTTTTGCGCTCTGAAAGTGTTGAAAACCGTGTTTCTGGCAATATAGTTGAAACTGCACGTTGAATGATGTTAAAACCCAGGAATCGTGTTTTTGCGCTCTGAAAGTGTCGAAAACAGGGTTTCTCGCAATATCATTGAAACTGCACGCTGAATGATGTTAAAACCCGGGAATCGCGTTTTTGCGTTGTGAAAGTGTAGAAAACGGCGTTTCTGATGCACTTCTGGAAAATGAATACTGTGTGTTGTTCAAAGCTGGGAACAGAGTTTTTGGGCTTGGAGAGTGTGAAAATTGTGTTTCTGGCAGTCTACTGAAGTCTGAATGCTGAGTATTGTTCAAAGCTGAGAACAGAGTTTTTGGGCTCTGAGTGACTCCAAAAACCTTTTTCAGGCATTCTCCTTTCAATTGAATGCTGATCGATGTTGAAAACGTGGGAATCGTGTTTTTGCGCTCTGAAAGTGTTGAAAACCGTGTTTCTGGCAATATAGTTGAAACTGCACGCTGAATGATGTTAAAACCCAGGAATCGTGTTTTTGCGCTCTGAAAGTGTCGAAAACAGCTTTTCTGATGCACTTCTGGAAAATGAGTGCTGTGTGTTGTTCAAAGCTGGGAACAGAGTTTTTGGGCTTGGAGAGGGCGAAAATTGTGTTTCTGACAGTCTACTGAAATCTGAATGCTGAGTATTGTTTAAAGCTGAGAACCTGAGAACAGAGTTTTTGGGCTCTGAGTGACTCCAAAAACCTTTTCAGGCATTCTCCTTTAAATAGAATGCTGATCGATGTTGAAAACGTGGGAATCGTGTTTTTGCGCTCTGAAAGTGTTGAAAACCGTGTTTCTCGCAATATAGTTGAAACTGCACGCTAAATGATGTTAAAACCCAGGAATCGTGTTTTTGCGCTCTGAAAGTGTCGAAAACAGCTTTTCTGATGCACTTCTGGAAAATGAGTGCTGTGTGTTGTTCAAAGCTGGGAACAGAGTTTTTGGGCTTGGAGAGGGTGAAAATTGTGTTTCTGACAGTCTACTGAAATCTGAATGCTGAGTATTGTTCAAAGCTGAGAACAGAGTTTTTGGGCTCTGAGTGACTCCAAAAACCTTTCCAGGCATTCTCCTTTAAATTGAATGCTGAGCGATGTTGAAAACGTGGGAATCGTGTTTTTGCGCTCTGAAAGTGTTGAAAACCGTGTTTCTGGCAATATAGTTGAAACTGCACGTTGAATGATGTTAAAACCCAGGAATCGTGTTTTTGCGCTCTGAAAGTGTCGAAAACAGGGTTTCTCGCAATATCATTGAAACTGCACGCTGAATGATGTTAAAACCCGGGAATCGCGTTTTTGCGTTGTGAAAGTGTAGAAAACGGCGTTTCTGATGCACTTCTGGAAAATGAGTGCTGTGTGTTGTTCAAAGCTGGGAAAAGAGTTTTTGGGCTTGGAGAGGGTGAAAATTGTGTTTCTGACAGTCTACTGAAATCTGAATGCTGAGTATTGTTCAAAGTTGAGAACAGAGTTTTTGGGCTCTGAGTGACTCCAAAAACCTTTCCAGGCATTCTCCTTTAAATTGAATGCTGAGCGATGTTGAAAACGTGGGAATCGTGTTTTTGCGCTCTGAAAGTGTTGAAAACTGTGTTTCTGATGCACTTCTGGAAAATGAATGCTGTGTGTTGTTCAAAGCTGGGAACAGAGTTTTTGGGCTCTGAGTGACTCCAAAAACCTTTTCAGGCATTCTCCTTTAAATAGAATGCTGATCGATGTTGAAAACGTGGGAATCGTGTTTTTGCGCTCTGAAAGTGTTGAAAACCGTGTTTCTCGCAATATAGTTGAAACTGCACGCTGAATGATGTTAAAACCCAGGAATCGTGTTTTTGCGCTCTGAAAGTGTCGAAAACAGGGTTTTCCGCAATATCATTGAAACTGCGCGCTGAATGATGTTAAAACCCGGGAATCGCGTTTTTGCGTTGTGAAAGTGTAGAAAACGGCGTTTCTGATGCACTTCTGGAAAATGAATGCTGTGTGTTGTTCAAAGCTGGTAACAGAGTTTTTGGGCTTGGAGAGTGCGAAAATTGTGTTTCTGGCAGTCTACTGAAATCTGAATGCTGAGTGTTGTTCAAAGCTGAGAACAGAGTTTTTGGGCTCTGAGTGACTCCAAAAACCTTTTCAGGCATTCTCCTTTAAATTGAATGCTGATCGATGTTGAAAACGTGGGAATCGTGTTTTTGCGCTCTGAAAGTGTTGAAAACCGTGTTTCTGGCAATATAGTTGAAACTGCACGCTGAATGATGTTAAAACCCAGGAATCGCGTTTTTGCGCTCTGAAAGTGTCGAAAACAGCGTTTCTGATGCACTTCTGGAAAATGAGTGCTGTGTGTTGTTCAAAGCTGGGAACAGAGTTTTTGGGCTTGGAGAGTGTGAAAATTGTGTTTCTGACAGTCTACTGAAATCTGAATGCTGAGTGTTGTTCAAAGCTGAGAACAGAGTTTTTGGGCTCTGAGTGACTCCAAAAACCTTTTCAGGCATTCTCCTTTAAATAGAATGCTGAGCGATGTTGAAAACGTGGGAATCGTGTTTTTGCGCTCTGAAAGTGTTGAAAACCGTGTTTCTGGCAATATAGTTGAAACTGCACGTTGAATGATGTTAAAACCCAGGAATCGCGTTTTTGCGCTCTGAAAGTGTCGAAAACAGGGTTTCTCGCAATATCATTGAAACTGCACGCTGAATGATGTTAAAACCCGGGAATCGCGTTTTTGCGTTGTGAAAGTGTAGAAAACGGCGTTTCTGATGCACTTCTGGAAAATGAATGCTGTGTGTTGTTCAAAGCTGGGAACAGAGTTTTTGGGCTTGGAGAGTGTGAAAATTGTGTTTCTGGCAGTCTACTGAAGTCTGAATGCTGAGTATTGTTCAAAGCTGAGAACAGAGTTTTTGGGCTCTGAGTGACTCCAAAAACCTTTTCAGGCATTCTCCTTTCAATTGAATGCTGATCGATGTTGAAAACGTGGGAATCGTGTTTTTGCGCTCTGAAAGTGTTGAAAACCGTGTTTCTGGCAATATAGTTGAAACTGCACGCTGAATGATGTTAAAACCCAGGAATCGTGTTTTTGCGCTCTGAAAGTGTCGAAAACAGCTTTTCTGATGCACTTCTGGAAAATGAGTGCTGTGTGTTGTTCAAAGCTGGGAACAGAGTTTTTGGGCTTGGAGAGGGCGAAAATTGTGTTTCTGACAGTCTACTGAAATCTGAATGCTGAGTATTGTTCAAAGCTGAGAACAGAGTTTTTGGGCTCTGAGTGACTCCAAAAACCTTTTCAGGCATTCTCCTTTCAATTGAATGCTGATCGATGTTGAAAACGTGGGAATCGTGTTTTTGCGCTCTGAAAGTGTTGAAAACCGTGTTTCTGGCAATATAGTTGAAACTGCACGCTGAATGATGTTAAATCCCGGGAATCGCGTTTTTGCGTTGTGAAAGTGTAGAAAACGGCGTTTCTGATGCACTTCTGGAAAGTGAATGCTGTGTGTTGTTCAAAGCTGGGAACAGAGTTTTTGGGCTTGGAGAGTGTGAAAATTGTGTTTCTGACAGTCTACTGAAATCTGAATGCTGAGTGTTGTTCAAAGCTGAGAACAGAGTTTTTGGGCTCTGAGTGACTCCAAAAACCTTTTCAGGCACTCTCCTTTAAATTGAATGCTGAGCGATGTTGAAAACGTGAGAATCGTGTTTTTGCGCTCTGAAAGTGTTGAAAACCGTGTTTCTGGCAATATAGTTGAAACTGCACGTTGAATGATGTTAAAACCCAGGAATCGTGTTTTTGCGCTCTGAAAGTGTCGAAAACAGGGTTTCTCGCAATATCATTGAAACTGCACGCTGAATGATGTTAAAACCCGGGAATCGCGTTTTTGCGTTGTGAAAGTGTAGAAAACGGCGTTTCTGATGCACTTCTGGAAAATGAATGCTGTGTGTTGTTCAAAGCTGGGAACAGAGTTTTTGGGCTTGGAGAGTGTGAAAATTGTGTTTCTGGCAGTCTACTGAAGTCTGAATGCTGAGTATTGTTCAAAGCTGAGAACAGAGTTTTTGGGCTCTGAGTGACTCCAAAAACCTTTTTCAGGCATTCTCCTTTCAATTGAATGCTGATCGATGTTGAAAACGTGGGAATCGTGTTTTTGCGCTCTGAAAGTGTTGAAAACCGTGTTTCTGGCAATATAGTTGAAACTGCACGCTGAATGATGTTAAAACCCAGGAATCGCGTTTTTGCGCTCTGAAAGTGTCGAAAACAGCTTTTCTGATGCACTTCTGGAAAATGAGTGCTGTGTGTTGTTCAAAGCTGGGAACAGAGTTTTTGGGCTTGGAGAGGGCGAAAATTGTGTTTCTGACAGTCTACTGAAATCTGAATGCTGAGTATTGTTCAAAGCTGAGAACAGAGTTTTTGGGCTCTGAGTGACTCCAAAAACCTTTTCAGGCATTCTCCTTTCAATAGAATGCTGATCGATGTTGAAAACGTGGGAATCGTGTTTTTGCGCTCTGAAAGTGTTGAAAACCGTGTTTCTCGCAATATAGTTGAAACTGCACGCTAAATGATGTTAAAACCCAGGAATCGTGTTTTTGCGCTCTGAAAGTGTCGAAAACAGCTTTTCTGATGCACTTCTGGAAAATGAGTGCTGTGTGTTGTTCAAAGCTGGGAACAGAGTTTTTGGGCTTGGAGAGGGTGAAAATTGTGTTTCTGACAGTCTACTGAAATCTGAATGCTGAGTATTGTTCAAAGCTGAGAACAGAGTTTTTGGGCTCTGAGTGACTCCAAAAACCTTTCCAGGCATTCTCCTTTAAATTGAATGCTGAGCGATGTTGAAAACGTGGGAATCGTGTTTTTGCGCTCTGAAAGTGTTGAAAACCGTGTTTCTGGCAATATAGTTGAAACTGCACGTTGAATGATGTTAAAACCCAGGAATCGTGTTTTTGCGCTCTGAAAGTGTCGAAAACAGGGTTTCTCGCAATATCATTGAAACTGCGCGCTGAATGATGTTAAAACCCGGGAATCGCGTTTTTGCGTTGTGAAAGTGTAGAAAACGGCGATTCTGATGCACTTCTGGAAAATGAATGCTGTGTGTTGTTCAAAGCTGGGAACAGAGTTTTTGGGCTTGGAGAGTGCGAAAATTGTGTTTCTGGCAGTCTACTGAAATCTGAATGCTGAGTGTTGTTCAAAGCTGAGAACAGAGTTTTTGGGCTCTGAGTGACTCCAAAAACCTTTCCAGGCATTCTCCTTTAAATTGAATGCTGAGCGATGTTGAAAACGTGGGAATCGTGTTTTTGCGCTCTGAAAGTGTTGAAAACTGTGTTTCTGATGCACTTCTGGAAAATGAATGCTGTGTGTTGTACAAAGCTGGGAACAGAGTTTTTGGGCTCTGAGTGACTCCAAAAACCTTTTCAGGCATTCTCCTTTAAATAGAATGCTGATCGATGTTGAAAACGTGGGAATCGTGTTTTTGCGCTCTGAAAGTGTTGAAAACCGTGTTTCTGGCAATATAGTTGAAACTGCACGCTGAATGATGTTAAAACCCAGGAATCGTGTTTTTGCGCTCTGAAAGTGTCGAAAACAGGGTTTTCCGCAATATCATTGAAACTGCGCGCTGAATGATGTTAAAACCCGGGAATCGCGTTTTTGCGTTGTGAAAGTGTAGAAAACGGCGTTTCTGATGCACTTCTGGAAAATGAATGCTGTGTGTTGTTCAAAGCTGGGAACAGAGTTTTTGGGCTTGGAGAGTGCGAAAATTGTGTTTCTGGCAGTCTACTGAAATCTGAATGCTGAGTGTTGTTCAAAGCTGAGAACAGAGTTTTTGGGCTCTGAGTGACTCCAAAAACCTTTTCAGGCATTCTCCTTTAAATTGAATGCTGATCGATGTTGAAAACGTGGGAATCGTGTTTTTGCGCTCTGAAAGTGTTGAAAACCGTGTTTCTGGCAATATAGTTGAAACTGCACGCTGAATGATGTTAAAACCCAGGAATCGCGTTTTTGCGCTCTGAAAGTGTCGAAAACAGCGTTTCTGATGCACTTCTGGAAAATGAGTGCTGTGTGTTGTTCAAAGCTGGGAACAGAGTTTTTGGGCTTGGAGAGTGTGAAAATTGTGTTTCTGACAGTCTACTGAAATCTGAATGCTGAGTGTTGTTCAAAGCTGAGAACAGAGTTTTTGGGCTCTGAGTGACTCCAAAAACCTTTTCAGGCATTCTCCTTTAAATAGAATGCTGAGCGATGTTGAAAACGTGGGAATCGTGTTTTTGCGCTCTGAAAGTGTTGAAAACCGTGTTTCTGGCAATATAGTTGAAACTGCACGTTGAATGATGTTAAAACCCAGGAATCGTGTTTTTGCGCTCTGAAAGTGTCGAAAACAGGGTTTCTCGCAATATCATTGAAACTGCACGTTGAACGATGTTAAAACCCAGGAATCGCGTTTTTGCGCTCTGAAAGTGTCGAAAACAGCTTTTCTGATGCACTTCTGGAAAATGAATGCTGTGTGTTGTTCAAAGCTGGGAACAGAGTTTTTGGGCTTGGAGAGTGTGAAAATTGTGTTTCTGGCAGTCTACTGAAGTCTGAATGCTGAGTATTGTTCAAAGCTGAGAACAGAGTTTTTGGGCTCTGAGTGACTCCAAAAACCTTTTCAGGCATTCTCCTTTCAATTGAATGCTGATCGATGTTGAAAACGTGGGAATCGTGTTTTTGCGCTCTGAAAGTGTTGAAAACCGTGTTTCTGGCAATATAGTTGAAACTGCACGCTGAATGATGTTAAAACCCAGGAATCGTGTTTTTGCGCTCTGAAAGTGTCGAAAACAGCTTTTCTGATGCACTTCTGGAAAATGAGTGCTGTGTGTTGTTCAAAGCTGGGAACAGAGTTTTTGGGCTTGGAGAGGGTGAAAATTGTGTTTCTGACAGTCTACTGAAATCTGAATGCTGAGTATTGTTCAAAGCTGAGAACAGAGTTTTTGGGCTCTGAGTGACTCCAAAAACCTTTACAGGCATTCTCCTTTAAATAGAATGCTGATCGATGTTGAAAACGTGGGAATCGTGTTTTTGCGCTCTGAAAGTGTTGAAAACCGTGTTTCTCGCAATATAGTTGAAACTGCACGCTAAATGATGTTAAAACCCAGGAATCGCGTTTTTGCGTTGTGAAAGTGTAGAAAACGGCGTTTCTGATGCACTTCTGGAAAATGAATGCTGTGTGTTGTTCAAAGCTGGGAACAGAGTTTTTGGGCTTGGAGAGGGTGAAAATTGTGTTTCTGACAGTCTACTGAAATCTGAATGCTGAGTATTGTTCAAAGCTGAGAACAGAGTTTTTGGGCTCTGAGTGACTCCAAAAACCTTTCCAGGCATTCTCCTTTAAATTGAATGTTGAGCGATGTTGAAAACGTGGGAATCGTGTTTTTGCGCTCTGAAAGTGTTGAAAACCGTGTTTCTGGCAATATAGTTGAAACTGCACGTTGAATGATGTTAAAACCCAGGAATCGTGTTTTTGCGCTCTGAAAGTGTCGAAAACAGGGTTTCTCGCAATATCATTGAAACTGCGCGCTGAATGATGTTAAAACCCGGGAATCGCGTTTTTGCGTTGTGAAAGTGTAGAAAACGGCGATTCTGATGCACTTCTGGAAAATGAATGCTGTGTGTTGTTCAAAGCTGGGAACAGAGTTTTTGGGCTTGGAGAGTGCGAAAATTGTGTTTCTGGCAGTCTACTGAAATCTGAATGCTGAGTTTTGTTCAAAGCTGAGAACAGAGTTTTTGGGCTCTGAGTGACTCCAAAAACCTTTTCAGGCATTCTCCTTTAAATTGAATGCTGAGCGATGTTGAAAACGTGGGAATCGTGTTTTTGCGCTCTGAAAGTGTTGAAAACCGTGTTTCTGGCAATATAGTTGAAACTGCACGTTGAATGATGTTAAAACCCAGGAATCGTGTTTTTGCGCTCTGAAAGTGTCGAAAACAGGGTTTCTCGCAATATCATTGAAACTGCACGCTGAATGATGTTAAAACCCGGGAATCGCGTTTTTGCGTTGTGAAAGTGTAGAAAACGGCGTTTCTGATGCACTTCTGGAAAATGAGTGCTGTGTGTTGTTCAAAGCTGGGAACAGAGTTTTTGGGCTTGGAGAGGGTGAAAATTGTGTTTCTGACAGTCTACTGAAATCTGAATGCTGAGTATTGTTCAAAGTTGAGAACAGAGTTTTTGGGCTCTGAGTGACTCCAAAAACCTTTCCAGGCATTCTCCTTTAAATTGAATGCTGAGCGATGTTGAAAACGTGGGAATCGTGTTTTTGCGCTCTGAAAGTGTTGAAAACTGTGTTTCTGATGCACTTCTGGAAAATGAATGCTGTGTGTTGTACAAAGCTGGGAACAGAGTTTTTGGGCTCTGAGTGACTCCAAAAACCTTTTCAGGCATTCTCCTTTAAATAGAATGCTGATCGATGTTGAAAACGTGGGAATCGTGTTTTTGCGCTCTGAAAGTGTTGAAAACCGTGTTTCTCGCAATATAGTTGAAACTGCACGCTGAATGATGTTAAAACCCAGGAATCGTGTTTTTGCGCTCTGAAAGTGTCGAAAACGGCGTTTCTGATGCACTTCTGGAAAATGAATGCTGTGTGTTGTTCAAAGCTGGGAACAGAGTTTTTGGGCTTGGAGAGGGTGAAAATTGTGTTTCTGACAGTCTACTGAAATCTGAATGCTGAGTATTGTTCAAAGCTGAGAACAGAGTTTTTGGGCTCTGAGTGACTCCAAAAACCTTTCCAGGCATTCTCCTTTAAATTGAATGTTGAGCGATGTTGAAAACGTGGGAATCGTGTTTTTGCGCTCTGAAAGTGTTGAAAACCGTGTTTCTGGCAATATAGTTGAAACTGCACGTTGAATGATGTTAAAACCCAGGAATCGTGTTTTTGCGCTCTGAAAGTGTCGAAAACAGGGTTTCTCGCAATATCATTGAAACTGCGCGCTGAATGATGTTAAAACCCGGGAATCGCGTTTTTGCGTTGTGAAAGTGTAGAAAACGGCGATTCTGATGCACTTCTGGAAAATGAATGCTGTGTGTTGTTCAAAGCTGGGAACAGAGTTTTTGGGCTTGGAGAGTGTGAAAATTGTGTTTCTGGCAGTCTACTGAAATCTGAATGCTGAGTTTTGTTCAAAGCTGAGAACAGAGTTTTTGGGCTCTGAGTGACTCCAAAAACCTTTTCAGGCATTCTCCTTTAAATTGAATGCTGAGCGATGTTGAAAACGTGGGAATCGTGTTTTTGCGCTCTGAAAGTGTTGAAAACCGTGTTTCTGGCAATATAGTTGAAACTGCACGTTGAATGATGTTAAAACCCAGGAATCGTGTTTTTGCGCTCTGAAAGTGTCGAAAACAGGGTTTCTCGCAATATCATTGAAACTGCACGCTGAATGATGTTAAAACCCGGGAATCGCGTTTTTGCGTTGTGAAAGTGTAGAAAACGGCGTTTCTGATGCACTTCTGGAAAATGAGTGCTGTGTGTTGTTCAAAGCTGGGAACAGAGTTTTTGGGCTTGGAGAGGGTGAAAATTGTGTTTCTGACAGTCTACTGAAATCTGAATGCTGAGTATTGTTCAAAGTTGAGAACAGAGTTTTTGGGCTCTGAGTGACTCCAAAAACCTTTCCAGGCATTCTCCTTTAAATTGAATGCTGAGCGATGTTGAAAACGTGGGAATCGTGTTTTTGCGCTCTGAAAGTGTTGAAAACTGTGTTTCTGATGCACTTCTGGAAAATGAATGCTGTGTGTTGTACAAAGCTGGGAACAGAGTTTTTGGGCTCTGAGTGACTCCAAAAACCTTTTCAGGCATTCTCCTTTAAATAGAATGCTGATCGATGTTGAAAACGTGGGAATCGTGTTTTTGCGCTCTGAAAGTGTTGAAAACCGTGTTTCTCGCAATATAGTTGAAACTGCACGCTGAATGATGTTAAAACCCAGGAATCGTGTTTTTGCGCTCTGAAAGTGTCGAAAACAGCGTTTCTGATGCACTTCTGGAAAATGAGTGCTGTGTGTTGTTCAAAGCTGAGAACAGAGTTTTTGGGCTTGGAGAGTGTGAAAATTGTGTTTCTGACAGTCTACTGAAATCTGAATGCTGAGTGTTGTTCAAAGCTGAGAACAGAGTTTTTGGGCTCTGAGTGACTCCAAAAACCTTTTCAGGCATTCTCCTTTAAATTGAATGCTGAGCGATGTTGAAAACGTGGGAATCGTGTTTTTGCGCTCTGAAAGTGTTGAAAACCGTGTTTCTGGCAATATAGTTGAAACTGCACGTTGAATGATGTTAAAACCCAGGAATCGTGTTTTTGCGCTCTGAAAGTGTCGAAAACAGGGTTTCTCGCAATATCATTGAAACTGCACGCTGAATGATGTTAAAACCTGGGAATCGCGTTTTTGCGTTGTGAAAGTGTAGAAAACGGCGTTTCTGATGCACTTCTGGAAAATGAATGCTGTGTGTTGTTCAAAGCTGGGAACAGAGTTTTTGGGCTTGGAGAGTGTGAAAATTGTGTTTCTGGCAGTCTACTGAAGTCTGAATGCTGTGTGTTGTTCAAAGCTGGGAACAGAGTTTTTGGGCTTGGAGAGGGTGAAAATTGTGTTTCTGACAGTCTACTGAAATCTGAATGCTGAGTATTGTTCAAAGCTGAGAACAGAGTTTTTGGGCTCTGAGTGACTCCAAAAACCTTTCCAGGCATTCTCCTTTAAATTGAATGCTGAGCGATGTTGAAAACGTGGGAATCGTGTTTTTGCGCTCTGAAAGTGTTGAAAACCGTGTTTCTGGCAATATAGTTGAAACTGCGCGCTGAATGATGTTAAAACCCAGGAATCGTGTTTTTGCGCTCTGAAAGTGTCGAAAACAGCGTTTCTGATGCACTTCTGGAAAATGAGTGCTGTGTGTTGTTCAAAGCTGAGAACAGAGTTTTTGGGCTTGGAGAGTGTGAAAATTGTGTTTCTGACAGTCTACTGAAATCTGAATGCTGAGTGTTGTTCAAAGCTGAGAACAGAGTTTTTGGGCTCTGAGTGACTCCAAAAACCTTTTCAGGCATTCTCCTTTAAATTGAATGCTGAGCGATGTTGAAAACGTGGGAATCGTGTTTTTGCGCTCTGAAAGTGTTGAAAACCGTGTTTCTGGCAATATAGTTGAAACTGCACGTTGAATGATGTTAAAACCCAGGAATCGTGTTTTTGCGCTCTGAAAGTGTCGAAAACAGGGTTTCTCGCAATATCATTGAAACTGCACGCTGAATGATGTTAAAACCTGGGAATCGCGTTTTTGCGTTGTGAAAGTGTAGAAAACGGCGTTTCTGATGCACTTCTGGAAAATGAATGCTGTGTGTTGTTCAAAGCTGGGAACAGAGTTTTTGGGCTTGCAGAGTGTGAAAATTGTGTTTCTGGCAGTCTACTGAAGTCTGAATGCTGTGTGTTGTTCAAAGCTGGGAACAGAGTTTTTGGGCTTGGAGAGGGTGAAAATTGTGTTTCTGACAGTCTACTGAAATCTGAATGCTGAGTATTGTTCAAAGCTGAGAACAGAGTTTTTGGGCTCTGAGTGACTCCAAAAACCTTTCCAGGCATTCTCCTTTAAATTGAATGCTGAGCGATGTTGAAAACGTGGGAATCGTGTTTTTGCACTCTGAAAGTGTTGAAAACCGTGTTTCTGGCAATATAGTTGAAACTGCGCGCTGAATGATGTTAAAACCCGGGAATCGCGTTTTTGCGTTGTGAAAGTGTAGAAAACGGCGTTTCTGATGCACTTCTGGAAAATGAATGCTGTGTGTTGTTCAAAGCTGGGAACAGAGTTTTTGGGCTTGGAGAGTGCGAAAATTGTGTTTCTGGCAGTCTACTGAAATCTGAATGCTGAGTGTTGTTCAAAGCTGAGAACAGAGTTTTTGGGCTCTGAGTGACTCCAAAAACCTTTTCAGGCATTCTCCTTTAAATTGAATGCTGATCGATGTTGAAAACGTGGGAATCGTGTTTTTGCGCTCTGAAAGTGTTGAAAACCGTGTTTCTGGCAATATAGTTGAAACTGCACGCTGAATGATGTTAAAACCCAGGAATCGCGTTTTTGCGCTCTGAAAGTGTCGAAAACAGCGTTTCTGATGCACTTCTGGAAAATGAGTGCTGTGTGTTGTTCAAAGCTGGGAACAGAGTTTTTGGGCTTGGAGAGTGTGAAAATTGTGTTTCTGACAGTCTACTGAAATCTGAATGCTGAGTGTTGTTCAAAGCTGAGAACAGAGTTTTTGGGCTCTGAGTGACTCCAAAAACCTTTTCAGGCATTCTCCTTTAAATAGAATGCTGAGCGATGTTGAAAACGTGGGAATCGTGTTTTTGCGCTCTGAAAGTGTTGAAAACCGTGTTTCTGGCAATATAGTTGAAACTGCACGTTGAATGATGTTAAAACCCAGGAATCGTGTTTTTGCGCTCTGAAAGTGTCGAAAACAGGGTTTCTCGCAATATCATTGAAACTGCACGCTGAATGATGTTAAAACCCGGGAATCGCGTTTTTGCGTTGTGAAAGTGTAGAAAACGGCGTTTCTGATGCACTTCTGGAAAATGAATGCTGTGTGTTGTTCAAAGCTGGGAACAGAGTTTTTGGGCTTGGAGAGTGTGAAAATTGTGTTTCTGGCAGTCTACTGAAGTCTGAATGCTGAGTATTGTTCAAAGCTGAGAACAGAGTTTTTGGGCTCTGAGTGACTCCAAAAACCTTTTCAGGCATTCTCCTTTCAATTGAATGCTGATCGATGTTGAAAACGTGGGAATCGTGTTTTTGCGCTCTGAAAGTGTTGAAAACCGTGTTTCTGGCAATATAGTTGAAACTGCACGCTGAATGATGTTAAAACCCAGGAATCGCGTTTTTGCGCTCTGAAAGTGTCGAAAACAGCTTTTCTGATGCACTTCTGGAAAATGAGTGCTGTGTGTTGTTCAAAGCTGGGAACAGAGTTTTTGGGCTTGGAGAGGGCGAAAATTGTGTTTCTGACAGTCTACTGAAATCTGAATGCTGAGTATTGTTCAAAGCTGAGAACAGAGTTTTTGGGCTCTGAGTGACTCCAAAAACCTTTTCAGGCATTCTCCTTTAAATAGAATGCTGATCGATGTTGAAAACGTGGGAATCGTGTTTTTGCGCTCTGAAAGTGTTGAAAACCGTGTTTCTCGCAATATAGTTGAAACTGCACGCTAAATGATGTTAAAACCCAGGAATCGCGTTTTTGCATTGTGAAAGTGTAGAAAACGGCGTTTCTGATGCACTTCTGGAAAATGAATGCTGTGTGTTGTTCAAAGCTGGGAACAGAGTTTTTGGGCTTGGAGAGGGTGAAAATTGTGTTTCTGACAGTCTACTGAAATCTGAATGCTGAGTATTGTTCAAAGCTGAGAACAGAGTTTTTGGGCTCTGAGTGACTCCAAAAACCTTTCCAGGCATTCTCCTTTAAATTGAATGTTGAGCGATGTTGAAAACGTGGGAATCGTGTTTTTGCGCTCTGAAAGTGTTGAAAACCGTGTTTCTGGCAATATAGTTGAAACTGCACGTTGAATGATGTTAAAACCCAGGAATCGTGTTTTTGCGCTCTGAAAGTGTCGAAAACAGGGTTTCTCGCAATATCATTGAAACTGCACGCTGAATGATGTTAAAACCCGGGAATCGCGTTTTTGCGTTGTGAAAGTGTAGAAAACGGCGTTTCTGATGCACTTCTGGAAAATGAGTGCTGTGTGTTGTTCAAAGCTGGGAAAAGAGTTTTTGGGCTTGGAGAGGGTGAAAATTGTGTTTCTGACAGTCTACTGAAATCTGAATGCTGAGTATTGTTCAAAGTTGAGAACAGAGTTTTGGGCTCTGAGTGACTCCAAAAACCTTTCCAGGCATTCTCCTTTAAATTGAATGCTGAGCGATGTTGAAAACGTGGGAATCGTGTTTTTGCGCTCTGAAAGTGTTGAAAACTGTGTTTCTGATGCACTTCTGGAAAATGAATGCTGTGTGTTGTACAAAGCTGGGAATGAGTTTTTGGGCTCTGAGTGACTCCAAAAACCTTTTCAGGCATTCTCCTTTAAATAGAATGCTGATCGATGTTGAAAACGTGGGAATCGTGTTTTTGCGCTCTGAAAGTGTTGAAAACCGTGTTTCTCGCAATATAGTTGAAACTGCACGCTGAATGATGTTAAAACCCAGGAATCATGTTTTTGCGCTCTGAAAGTGTCGAAAACAGGGTTTTCCGCAATATCATTGAAACTGCGCGCTGAATGATGTTAAAACCCGGGAATCGCGTTTTTGCGTTGTGAAAGTGTAGAAAACGGCGTTTCTGATGCACTTCTGGAAAATGAATGCTGTGTGTTGTTCAAAGCTGGGAACAGAGTTTTTGGGCTTGGAGAGTGCGAAAATTGTGTTTCTGGCAGTCTACTGAAATCTGAATGCTGAGTGTTGTTCAAAGCTGAGAACAGAGTTTTTGGGCTCTGAGTGACTCCAAAAACCTTTTCAGGCATTCTCCTTTAAATTGAATGCTGATCGATGTTGAAAACGTGGGAATCGTGTTTTTTGCGCTCTGAAAGTGTTGAAAACCGTGTTTCTGGCAATATAGTTGAAACTGCACGCTGAATGATGTTAAAACCCAGGAATCGCGTTTTTGCGCTCTGAAAGTGTCGAAAACAGCGTTTCTGATGCACTTCTGGAAAATGAGTGCTGTGTGTTGTTCAAAGCTGGGAACAGAGTTTTTGGGCTTGGAGAGTGTGAAAATTGTGTTTCTGACAGTCTACTGAAATCTGAATGCTGAGTGTTGTTCAAAGCTGAGAACAGAGTTTTTGGGCTCTGAGTGACTCCAAAAACCTTTTCAGGCACTTCTCCTTTAAATTGAATGCTGAGCGATGTTGAAAACGTGGGAATCGTGTTTTTGCGCTCTGAAAGTGTTGAAAACCGTGTTTCTGGCAATATAGTTGAAAACGTGGGAATCGTGTTTTTGCGCTCTGAAAGTGTCGAAAACAGGGTTTCTCGCAATATCATTGAAACTGCACGCTGAATGATGTTAAAACCCGGGAATCGCGTTTTTGCGTTGTGAAAGTGTAGAAAACGGCGTTTCTGATGCACTTCTGGAAAATGAATGCTGTGTGTTGTTCAAAGCTGGGAACAGAGTTTTTGGGCTTGGAGAGTGTGAAAATTGTGTTTCTGGCAGTCTACTGAAGTCTGAATGCTGAGTGTTGTTCAAAGCTGAGAACAGAGTTTTTGGGCTCTGAGTGACTCCAAAAACCTTTTCAGGCATTCTCCTTTCAATTGAATGCTGATCGATGTTGAAAACGTGGGAATCGTGTTTTTGCGCTCTGAAAGTGTTGAAAACCGTGTTTCTGGCAATATAGTTGAAACTGCACGCTGAATGATGTTAAAACCCAGGAATCGTGTTTTTGCGCTCTGAAAGTGTCGAAAACAGCTTTTCTGATGCACTTCTGGAAAATGAGTGCTGTGTGTTGTTCAAAGCTGGGAACAGAGTTTTTGGGCTTGGAGAGGGCGAAAATTGTGTTTCTGACAGTCTACTGAAATCTGAATGCTGAGTATTGTTCAAAGCTGAGAACAGAGTTTTTGGGCTCTGAGTGACTCCAAAAACCTTTTCAGGCATTCTCCTTTAAATAGAATGCTGATCGATGTTGAAAACGTGGGAATCGTGTTTTTGCGCTCTGAAAGTGTTGAAAACCGTGTTTCTCGCAATATAGTTGAAACTGCACGCTAAATGATGTTAAAACCCAGGAATCGTGTTTTTGCGCTCTGAAAGTGTCGAAAACAGCTTTTCTGATGCACTTCTGGAAAATGAGTGCTGTGTGTTGTTCAAAGCTGGGAACAGAGTTTTTGGGCTTGGAGAGGGTGAAAATTGTGTTTCTGACAGTCTACTGAAATCTGAATGCTGAGTATTGTTCAAAGCTGAGAACAGACTTTTTGGGCTCTGAGTGACTCCAAAAACCTTTCCAGGCATTCTCCTTTAAATTGAATGCTGAGCGATGTTGAAAACGTGGGAATCGTGTTTTTGCGCTCTGAAAGTGTTGAAAACCGTGTTTCTGGCAATATAGTTGAAACTGCACGTTGAATGATGTTAAAACCCAGGAATCGTGTTTTTGCGCTCTGAAAGTGTCGAAAACAGGGTTTCTCGCAATATCATTGAAACTGCGCGCTGAATGATGTTAAAACCCGGGAATCGCGTTTTTGCGTTGTGAAAGTGTAGAAAACGGCGATTCTGATGCACTTCTGGAAAATGAGTGCTGTGTGTTGTTCAAAGCTGGGAACAGAGTTTTTGGGCTTGGAGAGTGTGAAAATTGTGTTTCTGGCAGTCTACTGAAATCTGAATGCTGAGTGTTGTTCAAAGCTGAGAACAGAGTTTTTGGGCTCTGAGTGACTCCAAAAACCTTTTCAGGCATTCTCCTTTAAATTGAATGCTGAGCGATGTTGAAAACGTGGGAATCGTGTTTTTGCGCTCTGAAAGTGTTGAAAACCGTGTTTCTGGCAATATAGTTGAAACTGCACGTTGAATGATGTTAAAACCCAGGAATCGTGTTTTTGCGCTCTGAAAGTGTCGAAAACAGGGTTTCTCGCAATATCATTGAAACTGCACGCTGAATGATGTTAAAACCCGGGAATCGCGTTTTTGCGTTGTGAAAGTGTAGAAAACGGCGTTTCTGATGCACTTCTGGAAAATGAGTGCTGTGTGTTGTTCAAAGCTGGGAACAGAGTTTTTGGGCTTGGAGAGGGTGAAAATTGTGTTTCTGACAGTCTACTGAAATCTGAATGCTGAGTATTGTTCAAAGTTGAGAACAGAGTTTTTGGGCTCTGAGTGACTCCAAAAACCTTTCCAGGCATTCTCCTTTAAATTGAATGCTGAGCGATGTTGAAAACGTGGGAATCGTGTTTTTGCGCTCTGAAAGTGTTGAAAACTGTGTTTCTGATGCACTTCTGGAAAATGAATGCTGTGTGTTGTACAAAGCTGGGAACAGAGTTTTTGGGCTCTGAGTGACTCCAAAAACCTTTTCAGGCATTCTCCTTTAAATAGAATGCTGATCGATGTTGAAAACGTGGGAATCGTGTTTTTGCGCTCTGAAAGTGTTGAAAACCGTGTTTCTCGCAATATAGTTGAAACTGCACGCTGAATGATGTTAAAACCCAGGAATCGTGTTTTTGCGCTCTGAAAGTGTCGAAAACAGCTTTCTGATGCACTTCTGGAAAATGAGTGCTGTGTGTTGTTCAAAGCTGGGAACAGAGTTTTTGGGCTTGGAGAGGGTGAAAATTGTGTTTCTGGCAGTCTACTGAAATCTGAATGCTGAGTGTTGTTCAAAGCTGAGAACAGAGTTTTTGGGCTCTGAGTGACTCCAAAAACCTTTTCAGGCACTCTCCTTTAAATTGAATGCTGATCGATGTTGAAAACGTGGGAATCGTGTTTTTGCGCTCTGAAAGTGTTGAAAACCGTGTTTCTGGCAATATAGTTGAAACTGCACGTTGAATGATGTTAAAACCCAGGAATCGTGTTTTTGCGCTCTGAAAGTGTCGAAAACAGGGTTTCTCGCAATATCATTGAAACTGCACGCTGAATGATGTTAAAACCCGGGAATCGCGTTTTTGCGTTGTGAAAGTGTAGAAAACGGCGTTTCTGATGCACTTCTGGAAAATGAATGCTGTGTGTTGTTCAAAGCTGGGAACAGAGTTTTTGGGCTTGGAGAGTGTGAAAATTGTGTTTCTGGCAGTCTACTGAAGTCTGAATGCTGAGTGTTGTTCAAAGCTGAGAACAGAGTTTTTGGGCTCTGAGTGACTCCAAAAACCTTTTCAGGCATTCTCCTTTCAATTGAATGCTGATCGATGTTGAAAACGTGGGAATCGTGTTTTTGCGCTCTGAAAGTGTTGAAAACCGTGTTTCTGGCAATATAGTTGAAACTGCACGCTGAATGATGTTAAAACCCAGGAATCGCGTTTTTGCGCTCTGAAAGTGTCGAAAACAGCTTTTCTGATGCACTTCTGGAAAATGAGTGCTGTGTGTTGTTCAAAGCTGGGAACAGAGTTTTTGGGCTTGGAGAGTGCGAAAATTGTGTTTCTGACAGTCTACTGAAATCTGAATGCTGAGTATTGTTCAAAGCTGAGAACAGAGTTTTTGGGCTCTGAGTGACTCCAAAAACCTTTTCAGGCATTCTCCTTTAAATAGAATGCTGATCGATGTTGAAAACGTGGGAATCGTGTTTTTGCGCTCTGAAAGTGTTGAAAACCGTGTTTCTCGCAATATAGTTGAAACTGCACGCTAAATGATGTTAAAACCCAGGAATCGTGTTTTTGCGCTCTGAAAGTGTCGAAAACAGCTTTTCTGATGCACTTCTGGAAAATGAGTGCTGTGTGTTGTTCAAAGCTGGGAACAGAGTTTTTGGGCTTGGAGAGGGTGAAAATTGTGTTTCTGACAGTCTACTGAAATCTGAATGCTGAGTATTGTTCAAAGCTGAGAACAGACTTTTTGGGCTCTGAGTGACTCCAAAAACCTTTCCAGGCATTCTCCTTTAAATTGAATGCTGAGCGATGTTGAAAACGTGGGAATCGTGTTTTTTGCGCTCTGAAAGTGTTGAAAACCGTGTTTCTGGCAATATAGTTGAAACTGCACGTTGAATGATGTTAAAACCCAGGAATCGTGTTTTTGCGCTCTGAAAGTGTCGAAAACAGGGTTTCTCGCAATATCATTGAAACTGCGCGCTGAATGATGTTAAAACCCGGGAATCGCGTTTTTGCGTTGTGAAAGTGTAGAAAACGGCGATTCTGATGCACTTCTGGAAAATGAATGCTGTGTGTTGTTCAAAGCTGGGAACAGAGTTTTTGGGCTTGGAGAGTGTGAAAATTGTGTTTCTGGCAGTCTACTGAAATCTGAATGCTGAGTGTTGTTCAAAGCTGAGAACAGAGTTTTTGGGCTCTGAGTGACTCCAAAAACCTTTTCAGGCATTCTCCTTTAAATTGAATGCTGAGCGATGTTGAAAACGTGGGAATCGTGTTTTTGCGCTCTGAAAGTGTTGAAAACCGTGTTTCTGGCAATATAGTTGAAACTGCACGTTGAATGATGTTAAAACCCAGGAATCGTGTTTTTGCGCTCTGAAAGTGTCGAAAACAGGGTTTCTCGCAATATCATTGAAACTGCACGCTGAATGATGTTAAAACCCGGGAATCGCGTTTTTGCGTTGTGAAAGTGTAGAAAACGGCGTTTCTGATGCACTTCTGGAAAATGAGTGCTGTGTGTTGTTCAAAGCTGGGAACAGAGTTTTTGGGCTTGGAGAGGGTGAAAATTGTGTTTCTGACAGTCTACTGAAATCTGAATGCTGAGTATTGTTCAAAGTTGAGAACAGAGTTTTTGGGCTCTGAGTGACTCCAAAAACCTTTCCAGGCATTCTCCTTTAAATTGAATGCTGAGCGATGTTGAAAACGTGGGAATCGTGTTTTTGCGCTCTGAAAGTGTTGAAAACTGTGTTTCTGATGCACTTCTGGAAAATGAATGCTGTGTGTTGTTCAAAGCTGGGAACAGAGTTTTTGGGCTCTGAGTGACTCCAAAAACCTTTTCAGGCATTCTCCTTTAAATAGAATGCTGATCGATGTTGAAAACGTGGGAATCGTGTTTTTGCGCTCTGAAAGTGTTGAAAACCGTGTTTCTGGCAATATAGTTGAAACTGCACGCTGAATGATGTTAAAACCCAGGAATCGTGTTTTTGCGCTCTGAAAGTGTCGAAAACAGGGTTTTCCGCAATATCATTGAAACTGCGCGCTGAATGATGTTAAAACCCGGGAATCGCGTTTTTGCGTTGTGAAAGTGTAGAAAACGGCGTTTCTGATGCACTTCTGGAAAATGAATGCTGTGTGTTGTTCAAAGCTGGGAACAGAGTTTTTGGGCTTGGAGAGTGCGAAAATTGTGTTTCTGGCAGTCTACTGAAATCTGAATGCTGAGTGTTGTTCAAAGCTGAGAACAGAGTTTTTGGGCTCTGAGTGACTCCAAAAACCTTTTCAGGCATTCTCCTTTAAATTGAATGCTGATCGATGTTGAAAACGTGGGAATCGTGTTTTTGCGCTCTGAAAGTGTTGAAAACCGTGTTTCTGGCAATATAGTTGAAACTGCACGCTGAATGATGTTAAAACCCAGGAATCGCGTTTTTGCGCTCTGAAAGTGTCGAAAACAGCGTTTCTGATGCACTTCTGGAAAATGAGTGCTGTGTGTTGTTCAAAGCTGGGAACAGAGTTTTTGGGCTTGGAGAGTGTGAAAATTGTGTTTCTGACAGTCTACTGAAATCTGAATGCTGAGTGTTGTTCAAAGCTGAGAACAGAGTTTTTGGGCTCTGAGTGACTCCAAAAACCTTTTCAGGCATTCTCCTTTAAATTGAATGCTGAGCGATGTTGAAAACGTGGGAATCGTGTTTTTGCGCTCTGAAAGTGTTGAAAACCGTGTTTCTGGCAACATAGTTGAAACTGCACGTTGAATGATGTTAAAACCCAGGAATCGTGTTTTTGCGCTCTGAAAGTGTCGAAAACAGGGTTTCTCGCAATATCATTGAAACTGCACGCTGAATGATGTTAAAACCTGGGAATCGCGTTTTTGCGTTGTGAAAGTGTAGAAAACGGCGTTTCTGATGCACTTCTGGAAAATGAATGCTGTGTGTTGTTCAAAGCTGGGAACAGAGTTTTTGGGCTTGCAGAGTGTGAAAATTGTGTTTCTGGCAGTCTACTGAAGTCTGAATGCTGAGTGTTGTTCAAAGCTGAGAACAGAGTTTTTGGGCTCTGAGTGACTCCAAAAACCTTTTCAGGCATTCTCCTTTAAATTGAATGCTGATCGATGTTGAAAACGTGGGAATCGTGTTTTTGCGCTCTGAAAGTGTTGAAAACCGTGTTTCTGGCAATATAGTTGAAACTGCACGCTGAATGATGTTAAAACCCAGGAATCGCGTTTTTGCGCTCTGAAAGTGTCGAAAACAGCTTTTCTGATGCACTTCTGGAAAATGAGTGCTGTGTGTTGTTCAAAGCTGGGAACAGAGTTTTTGGGCTTGGAGAGGGTGAAAATTGTGTTTCTGACAGTCTACTGAAATCTGAATGCTGAGTATTGTTCAAAGCTGAGAACAGACTTTTTGGGCTCTGAGTGACTCCAAAAACCTTTCCAGGCATTCTCCTTTAAATTGAATGCTGAGCGATGTTGAAAACGTGGGAATCGTGTTTTTGCGCTCTGAAAGTGTTGAAAACCGTGTTTCTGGCAATATAGTTGAAACTGCACGTTGAATGATGTTAAAACCCAGGAAACGTGTTTTTGCGCTCTGAAAGTGTCGAAAACAGGGTTTCTCGCAATATCATTGAAACTGCGCGCTGAATGATGTTAAAACCCGGGAATCGCGTTTTTGCGTTGTGAAAGTGTAGAAAACGGCGTTTCTGATGCACTTCTGGAAAATGAATGCTGTGTGTTGTTCAAAGCTGGGAACAGAGTTTTTGGGCTTGGAGAGTGCGAAAATTGTGTTTCTGGCAGTCTACTGAAATCTGAATGCTGAGTGTTGTTCAAAGCTGAGAACAGAGTTTTTGGGCTCTGAGTGACTCCAAAAACCTTTTCAGGCATTCTCCTTTAAATTGAATGCTGATCGATGTTGAAAACGTGGGAATCGTGTTTTTGCGCTCTGAAAGTGTTGAAAACCGTGTTTCTGGCAATATAGTTGAAACTGCACGCTGAATGATGTTAAAACCCAGGAATCGTGTTTTTGCGCTCTGAAAGTGTTGAAAACTGTGTTTCTGATGCACTTCTGGAAAATGAGTGCTGTGTGTTGTTCAAAGCTGGGAACAGAGTTTTTGGGCTCTGAGTGACTCCAAAAACCTTTTCAGGCATTCTCCTTTCAATTGAATGCTGATCGATGTTGAAAACGTGGGAATCGTGTTTTTGCGCTCTGAAAGTGTTGAAAACCGTGTTTCTGGCAATATAGTTGAAACTGCACGCTGAATGATGTTAAAACCCGGGAATCGCGTTTTTGCGTTGTGAAAGTGTAGAAAACGGCGTTTCTGATGCACTTCTGGAAAGTGAATGCTGTGTGTTGTTCAAAGCTGGGAACAGAGTTTTTGGGCTTGGAGAGTGTGAAAATTGTGTTTCTGACAGTCTACTGAAATCTGAATGCTGAGTGTTGTTCAAAGCTGAGAACAGAGTTTTTGGGCTCTGAGTGACTCCAAAAACCTTTTCAGGCACTCTCCTTTAAATTGAATGCTGAGCGATGTTGAAAACGTGAGAATCGTGTTTTTGCGCTCTGAAAGTGTTGAAAACCGTGTTTCTGGCAATATAGTTGAAACTGCACGTTGAATGATGTTAAAACCCAGGAATCGTGTTTTTGCGCTCTGAAAGTGTTGAAAACCGTGTTTCTCGCAATATCATTGAAACTGCACGCTGAATGATGTTAAAACCCGGGAATCGCGTTTTTGCGTTGTGAAAGTGTAGAAAACGGCGTTTCTGATGCACTTCTGGAAAATGAATGCTGTGTGTTGTTCAAAGCTGGGAACAGAGTTTTTGGGCTTGGAGAGTGTGAAAATTGTGTTTCTGGCAGTCTACTGAAGTCTGAATGCTGAGTATTGTTCAAAGCTGAGAACAGAGTTTTTGGGCTCTGAGTGACTCCAAAAACCTTTTTCAGGCATTCTCCTTTCAATTGAATGCTGATCGATGTTGAAAACGTGGGAATCGTGTTTTTGCGCTCTGAAAGTGTTGAAAACCGTGTTTCTGGCAATATAGTTGAAACTGCACGCTGAATGATGTTAAAACCCAGGAATCGTGTTTTTGCGCTCTGAAAGTGTCGAAAACAGCTTTTCTGATGCACTTCTGGAAAATGAGTGCTGTGTGTTGTTCAAAGCTGGGAACAGAGTTTTTGGGCTTGGAGAGGGCGAAAATTGTGTTTCTGACAGTCTACTGAAATCTGAATGCTGAGTATTGTTCAAAGCTGAGAACAGAGTTTTTGGGCTCTGAGTGACTCCAAAAACCTTTTCAGGCATTCTCCTTTAAATAGAATGCTGATCGATGTTGAAAACGTGGGAATCGTGTTTTTGCGCTCTGAAAGTGTTGAAAACCGTGTTTCTCGCAATATAGTTGAAACTGCACGCTAAATGATGTTAAAACCCAGGAATCGTGTTTTTGCGCTCTGAAAGTGTCGAAAACAGCTTTTCTGATGCACTTCTGGAAAATGAGTGCTGTGTGTTGTTCAAAGCTGGGAACAGAGTTTTTGGGCTTGGAGAGGGTGAAAATTGTGTTTCTGACAGTCTACTGAAATCTGAATGCTGAGTATTGTTCAAAGCTGAGAACAGAGTTTTTGGGCTCTGAGTGACTCCAAAAACCTTTCCAGGCATTCTCCTTTAAATTGAATGCTGAGCGATGTTGAAAACGTGGGAATCGTGTTTTTGCGCTCTGAAAGTGTTGAAAACCGTGTTTCTGGCAATATAGTTGAAACTGCACGTTGAATGATGTTAAAACCCAGGAATCGTGTTTTTGCGCTCTGAAAGTGTCGAAAACAGGGTTTCTCGCAATATCATTGAAACTGCACGCTGAATGATGTTAAAACCCGGGAATCGCGTTTTTGCGTTGTGAAAGTGTAGAAAACGGCGTTTCTGATGCACTTCTGGAAAATGAGTGCTGTGTGTTGTTCAAAGCTGGGAAAAGAGTTTTTGGGCTTGGAGAGGGTGAAAATTGTATTTCTGACAGTCTACTGAAATCTGAATGCTGAGTATTGTTCAAAGTTGAGAACAGAGTTTTTGGGCTCTGAGTGACTCCAAAAACCTTTCCAGGCATTCTCCTTTAAATTGAATGCTGAGCGATGTTGAAAACGTGGGAATCGTGTTTTTGCGCTCTGAAAGTGTTGAAAACTGTGTTTCTGATGCACTTCTGGAAAATGAATGCTGTGTGTTGTACAAAGCTGGGAACAGAGTTTTTGGGCTCTGAGTGACTCCAAAAACCTTTTCAGGCATTCTCCTTTAAATAGAATGCTGATCGATGTTGAAAACGTGGGAATCGTGTTTTTGCGCTCTGAAAGTGTTGAAAACCGTGTTTCTCGCAATATAGTTGAAACTGCACGCTGAATGATGTTAAAACCCAGGAATCGTGTTTTTGCGCTCTGAAAGTGTCGAAAACAGGGTTTTCCGCAATATCATTGAAACTGCGCGCTGAATGATGTTAAAACCCGGGAATCGCGTTTTTGCGTTGTGAAAGTGTAGAAAACGGCGTTTCTGATGCACTTCTGGAAAATGAATGCTGTGTGTTGTTCAAAGCTGGGAACAGAGTTTTTGGGCTTGGAGAGTGCGAAAATTGTGTTTCTGGCAGTCTACTGAAATCTGAATGCTGAGTGTTGTTCAAAGCTGAGAACAGAGTTTTTGGGCTCTGAGTGACTCCAAAAACCTTTTTAGGCATTCTCCTTTAAATTGAATGCTGATCGATGTTGAAAACGTGGGAATCGTGTTTTTGCGCTCTGAAAGTGTTGAAAACCGTGTTTCTGGCAATATAGTTGAAACTGCACGCTGAATGATGTTAAAACCCAGGAATCGCGTTTTTGCGCTCTGAAAGTGTCGAAAACAGCGTTTCTGATGCACTTCTGGAAAATGAGTGCTGTGTGTTGTTCAAAGCTGGGAACAGAGTTTTTGGGCTTGGAGAGTGTGAAAATTGTGTTTCTGACAGTCTACTGAAATCTGAATGCTGAGTGTTGTTCAAAGCTGAGAACAGAGTTTTTGGGCTCTGAGTGACTCCAAAAACCTTTTCAGGCATTCTCCTTTAAATAGAATGCTGAGCGATGTTGAAAACGTGGGAATCGTGTTTTTGCGCTCTGAAAGTGTTGAAAACCGTGTTTCTGGCAATATAGTTGAAACTGCACGTTGAATGATGTTAAAACCCAGGAATCGTGTTTTTGCGCTCTGAAAGTGTCGAAAACAGGGTTTCTCGCAATATCATTGAAACTGCACGCTGAATGATGTTAAAACCCGGGAATCGCGTTTTTGCGTTGTGAAAGTGTAGAAAACGGCGTTTCTGATGCACTTCTGGAAAATGAATGCTGTGTGTTGTTCAAAGCTGGGAACAGAGTTTTTGGGCTTGGAGAGTGTGAAAATTGTGTTTCTGGCAGTCTACTGAAGTCTGAATGCTGAGTGTTGTTCAAAGCTGAGAACAGAGTTTTTGGGCTCTGAGTGACTCCAAAAACCTTTTCAGGCATTCTCCTTTCAATTGAATGCTGATCGATGTTGAAAACGTGGGAATCGTGTTTTTGCGCTCTGAAAGTGTTGAAAACCGTGTTTCTGGCAATATAGTTGAAACTGCACGCTGAATGATGTTAAAACCCAGGAATCGTGTTTTTGCGCTCTGAAAGTGTCGAAAACAGCTTTTCTGATGCACTTCTGGAAAATGAGTGCTGTGTGTTGTTCAAAGCTGGGAACAGAGTTTTTGGGCTTGGAGAGGGCGAAAATTGTGTTTCTGACAGTCTACTGAAATCTGAATGCTGAGTATTGTTCAAAGCTGAGAACAGAGTTTTTGGGCTCTGAGTGACTCCAAAAACCTTTTCAGGCATTCTCCTTTAAATAGAATGCTGATCGATGTTGAAAACGTGGGAATCGTGTTTTTGCGCTCTGAAAGTGTTGAAAACCGTGTTTCTCGCAATATAGTTGAAACTGCACGCTAAATGATGTTAAAACCCAGGAATCGCGTTTTTGCGTTGTGAAAGTGTAGAAAACGGCGTTTCTGATGCACTTCTGGAAAATGAATGCTGTGTGTTGTTCAAAGCTGGGAACAGAGTTTTTGGGCTTGGAGAGGGTGAAAATTGTGTTTCTGACAGTCTACTGAAATCTGAATGCTGAGTATTGTTCAAAGCTGAGAACAGAGTTTTTGGGCTCTGAGTGACTCCAAAAACCTTTCCAGGCATTCTCCTTTAAATTGAATGTTGAGCGATGTTGAAAACGTGGGAATCGTGTTTTTGCGCTCTGAAAGTGTTGAAAACCGTGTTTCTGGCAATATAGTTGAAACTGCACGTTGAATGATGTTAAAACCCAGGAATCGTGTTTTTGCGCTCTGAAAGTGTCGAAAACAGCTTTTCTGATGCACTTCTGGAAAATGAGTGCTGTGTGTTGTTCAAAGCTGGGAACAGAGTTTTTGGGCTTGGAGAGGGCGAAAATTGTGTTTCTGACAGTCTACTGAAATCTGAATGCTGAGTATTGTTCAAAGCTGAGAACAGAGTTTTTGGGCTCTGAGTGACTCCAAAAACCTTTTCAGGCATTCTCCTTTAAATAGAATGCTGATCGATGTTGAAAACGTGGGAATCGTGTTTTTGCGCTCTGAAAGTGTTGAAAACCGTGTTTCTCGCAATATATTTGAAACTGCACGCTAAATGATGTTAAAACCCAGGAATCGTGTTTTTGCGCTCTGAAAGTGTCGAAAACAGCTTTTCTGATGCACTTCTGGAAAATGAGTGCTGTGTGTTGTTCAAAGCTGGGAACAGAGTTTTTGGGCTTGGAGAGGGTGAAAATTGTGTTTCTGACAGTCTACTGAAATCTGAATGCTGAGTATTGTTCAAAGCTGAGAACAGAGTTTTTGGGCTCTGAGTGACTCCAAAAACCTTTCCAGGCATTCTCCTTTAAATTGAATGCTGAGCGATGTTGAAAACGTGGGAATCGTGTTTTTGCGCTCTGAAAGTGTTGAAAACCGTGTTTCTGGCAATATAGTTGAAACTGCACGTTGAATGATGTTAAAACCCAGGAATCGTGTTTTTGCGCTCTGAAAGTGTCGAAAACAGGGTTTCTCGCAATATCATTGAAACTGCGCGCTGAATGATGTTAAAACCCGGGAATCGCGTTTTTGCGTTGTGAAAGTGTAGAAAACGGCGATTCTGATGCACTTCTGGAAAATGAATGCTGTGTGTTGTTCAAAGCTGGGAACAGAGTTTTTGGGCTTGGAGAGTGCGAAAATTGTGTTTCTGGCAGTCTACTGAAATCTGAATGCTGAGTGTTGTTCAAAGCTGAGAACAGAGTTTTTGGGCTCTGAGTGACTCCAAAAACCTTTTCAGGCACTCTCCTTTAAATTGAATGCTGATCGATGTTGAAAACGTGGGAATCGTGTTTTTGCGCTCTGAAAGTGTTGAAAACCGTGTTTCTGGCAATATAGTTGAAACTGCACGTTGAATGATGTTAAAACCCAGGAATCGTGTTTTTGCGCTCTGAAAGTGTCGAAAACAGGGTTTCTCGCAATATCATTGAAACTGCACGCTGAATGATGTTAAAACCCGGGAATCGCGTTTTTGCGTTGTGAAAGTGTAGAAAACGGCGTTTCTGATGCACTTCTGGAAAATGAATGCTGTGTGTTGTTCAAAGCTGGGAACAGAGTTTTTGGGCTTGGAGAGTGTGAAAATTGTGTTTCTGGCAGTCTACTGAAGTCTGAATGCTGAGTGTTGTTCAAAGCTGAGAACAGAGTTTTTGGGCTCTGAGTGACTCCAAAAACCTTTTCAGGCATTCTCCTTTCAATTGAATGCTGATCGATGTTGAAAACGTGGGAATCGTGTTTTTGCGCTCTGAAAGTGTTGAAAACCGTGTTTCTGGCAATATAGTTGAAACTGCACGCTGAATGATGTTAAAACCCAGGAATCGCGTTTTTGCGCTCTGAAAGTGTCGAAAACAGCTTTTCTGATGCACTTCTGGAAAATGAGTGCTGTGTGTTGTTCAAAGCTGGGAACAGAGTTTTTGGGCTTGGAGAGGGTGAAAATTGTGTTTCTGACAGTCTACTGAAATCTGAATGCTGAGTATTGTTCAAAGCTGAGAACAGAGTTTTTGGGCTCTGAGTGACTCCAAAAACCTTTTCAGGCATTCTCCTTTAAATAGAATGCTGATCGATGTTGAAAACGTGGGAATCGTGTTTTTGCGCTCTGAAAGTGTTGAAAACCGTGTTTCTCGCAATATAGTTGAAACTGCACGCTAAATGATGTTAAAACCCAGGAATCGTGTTTTTGCGCTCTGAAAGTGTCGAAAACAGCTTTTCTGATGCACTTCTGGAAAATGAGTGCTGTGTGTTGTTCAAAGCTGGGAACAGAGTTTTTGGGCTTGGAGAGGGTGAAAATTGTGTTTCTGACAGTCTACTGAAATCTGAATGCTGAGTATTGTTCAAAGCTGAGAACAGACTTTTTGGGCTCTGAGTGACTCCAAAAACCTTTCCAGGCATTCTCCTTTAAATTGAATGCTGAGCGATGTTGAAAACGTGGGAATCGTGTTTTTGCGCTCTGAAAGTGTTGAAAACTGTGTTTCTGATGCACTTCTGGAAAATGAATGCTGTGTGTTGTACAAAGCTGGGAACAGAGTTTTTGGGCTCTGAGTGACTCCAAAAACCTTTTCAGGCATTCTCCTTTAAATAGAATGCTGATCGATGTTGAAAACGTGGGAATCGTGTTTTTGCGCTCTGAAAGTGTTGAAAACCGTGTTTCTCGCAATATAGTTGAAACTGCACGCTGAATGATGTTAAAACCCAGGAATCGTGTTTTTGCGCTCTGAAAGTGTCGAAAACAGGGTTTTCCGCAATATCATTGAAACTGCGCGCTGAATGATGTTAAAACCCGGGAATCGCGTTTTTGCGTTGTGAAAGTGTAGAAAACGGCGTTTCTGATGCACTTCTGGAAAATGAATGCTGTGTGTTGTTCAAAGCTGGGAACAGAGTTTTTGGGCTTGGAGAGTGCGAAAATTGTGTTTCTGGCAGTCTACTGAAATCTGAATGCTGAGTGTTGTTCAAAGCTGAGAACAGAGTTTTTGGGCTCTGAGTGACTCCAAAAACCTTTTCAGGCATTCTCCTTTAAATTGAATGCTGATCGATGTTGAAAACGTGGGAATCGTGTTTTTGCGCTCTGAAAGTGTTGAAAACCGTGTTTCTGGCAATATAGTTGAAACTGCACGCTGAATGATGTTAAAACCCAGGAATCGCGTTTTTGCGCTCTGAAAGTGTCGAAAACAGCTTTTCTGATGCACTTCTGGAAAATGAGTGCTGTGTGTTGTTCAAAGCTGGGAACAGAGTTTTTGGGCTTGGAGAGGGCGAAAATTGTGTTTCTGACAGTCTACTGAAATCTGAATGCTGAGTATTGTTCAAAGCTGAGAACAGAGTTTTTGGGCTCTGAGTGACTCCAAAAACCTTTTCAGGCATTCTCCTTTAAATAGAATGCTGATCGATGTTGAAAACGTGGGAATCGTGTTTTTGCGCTCTGAAAGTGTTGAAAACCGTGTTTCTCGCAATATATTTGAAACTGCACGCTAAATGATGTTAAAACCCAGGAATCGTGTTTTTGCGCTCTGAAAGTGTCGAAAACAGCTTTTCTGATGCACTTCTGGAAAATGAGTGCTGTGTGTTGTTCAAAGCTGGGAACAGAGTTTTTGGGCTTGGAGAGGGTGAAAATTGTGTTTCTGACAGTCTACTGAAATCTGAATGCTGAGTATTGTTCAAAGCTGAGAACAGAGTTTTTGGGCTCTGAGTGACTCCAAAAACCTTTCCAGGCATTCTCCTTTAAATTGAATGCTGAGCGATGTTGAAAACGTGGGAATCGTGTTTTTGCGCTCTGAAAGTGTTGAAAACCGTGTTTCTGGCAATATAGTTGAAACTGCACGTTGAATGATGTTAAAACCCAGGAATCGTGTTTTTGCGCTCTGAAAGTGTCGAAAACAGGGTTTCTCGCAATATCATTGAAACTGCGCGCTGAATGATGTTAAAACCCGGGAATCGCGTTTTTGCGTTGTGAAAGTGTAGAAAACGGCGATTCTGATGCACTTCTGGAAAATGAATGCTGTGTGTTGTTCAAAGCTGGGAACAGAGTTTTTGGGCTTGGAGAGTGTGAAAATTGTGTTTCTGGCAGTCTACTGAAATCTGAATGCTGAGTGTTGTTCAAAGCTGAGAACAGAGTTTTTGGGCTCTGAGTGACTCCAAAAACCTTTTCAGGCACTCTCCTTTAAATTGAATGCTGATCGATGTTGAAAACGTGGGAATCGTGTTTTTGCGCTCTGAAAGTGTTGAAAACCGTGTTTCTGGCAATATAGTTGAAACTGCACGTTGAATGATGTTAAAACCCAGGAATCGTGTTTTTGCGCTCTGAAAGTGTCGAAAACAGGGTTTCTCGCAATATCATTGAAACTGCACGCTGAATGATGTTAAAACCCGGGAATCGAGTTTTTGCGTTGTGAAAGTGTAGAAAACGGCGTTTCTGATGCACTTCTGGAAAATGAATGCTGTGTGTTGTTCAAAGCTGGGAACAGAGTTTTTGGGCTTGGAGAGTGTGAAAATTGTGTTTCTGGCAGTCTACTGAAATCTGAATGCTGAGTGTTGTTCAAAGCTGAGAACAGAGTTTTTGGGCTCTGAGTGACTCCAAAAACCTTTTCAGGCATTCTCCTTTCAATTGAATGCTGATCGATGTTGAAAACGTGGGAATCGTGTTTTTGCGCTCTGAAAGTGTTGAAAACCGTGTTTCTGGCAATATAGTTGAAACTGCACGCTGAATGATGTTAAAACCCAGGAATCGTGTTTTTGCGCTCTGAAAGTGTCGAAAACAGCTTTTCTGATGCACTTCTGGAAAATGAGTGCTGTGTGTTGTTCAAAGCTGGGAACAGAGTTTTTGGGCTTGGAGAGGGCGAAAATTGTGTTTCTGACAGTCTACTGAAATCTGAATGCTGAGTATTGTTCAAAGCTGAGAACAGAGTTTTTGGGCTCTGAGTGACTCCAAAAACCTTTTCAGGCATTCTCCTTTAAATAGAATGCTGATCGATGTTGAAAACGTGGGAATCGTGTTTTTGCGCTCTGAAAGTGTTGAAAACCGTGTTTCTCGCAATATAGTTGAAACTGCACGCTAAATGATGTTAAAACCCAGGAATCGTGTTTTTGCGCTCTGAAAGTGTCGAAAACAGCTTTTCTGATGCACTTCTGGAAAATGAGTGCTGTGTGTTGTTCAAAGCTGGGAACAGAGTTTTTGGGCTTGGAGAGGGTGAAAATTGTGTTTCTGACAGTCTACTGAAATCTGAATGCTGAGTATTGTTCAAAGCTGAGAACAGACTTTTTGGGCTCTGAGTGACTCCAAAAACCTTTCCAGGCATTCTCCTTTAAATTGAATGCTGAGCGATGTTGAAAACGTGGGAATCGTGTTTTTGCGCTCTGAAAGTGTTGAAAACCGTGTTTCTGGCAATATAGTTGAAACTGCACGTTGAATGATGTTAAAACCCAGGAATCGCGTTTTTGCGCTCTGAAAGTGTCGAAAACAGGGTTTCTCGCAATATCATTGAAACTGCGCGCTGAATGATGTTAAAACCCGGGAATCGCGTTTTTGCGTTGTGAAAGTGTAGAAAACGGCGATTCTGATGCACTTCTGGAAAATGAATGCTGTGTGTTGTTCAAAGCTGGGAACAGAGTTTTTGGGCTTGGAGAGTGCGAAAATTGTGTTTCTGGCAGTCTACTGAAATCTGAATGCTGAGTGTTGTTCAAAGCTGAGAACAGAGTTTTTGGGCTCTGAGTGACTCCAAAAACCTTTTCAGGCATTCTCCTTTAAATTGAATGCTGAGCGATGTTGAAAACGTGGGAATCGTGTTTTTGCGCTCTGAAAGTGTTGAAAACCGTGTTTCTGGCAATATAGTTGAAACTGCACGTTGAATGATGTTAAAACCCAGGAATCGCGTTTTTGCGCTCTGAAAGTGTCGAAAACAGGGTTTCTCGCAATATCATTGAAACTGCACGCTGAATGATGTTAAAACCCGGGAATCGCGTTTTTGCGTTGTGAAAGTGTAGAAAACGGCGTTTCTGATGCACTTCTGGAAAATGAGTGCTGTGTGTTGTTCAAAGCTGGGAACAGAGTTTTTGGGCTTGGAGAGGGTGAAAATTGTGTTTCTGACAGTCTACTGAAATCTGAATGCTGAGTATTGTTCAAAGTTGAGAACAGAGTTTTTGGGCTCTGAGTGACTCCAAAAACCTTTCCAGGCATTCTCCTTTAAATTGAATGCTGAGCGATGTTGAAAACGTGGGAATCGTGTTTTTGCGCTCTGAAAGTGTTGAAAACCGTGTTTCTGATAGTCTACTGAAATCTGAATGCTGAGTGTTGTTCAAAGCTGGGAACAGAGTTTTTGGGCTCTGAGTGACTCCAAAAACCTTTTCAGGCATTCTCCTTTAAATAGAATGCTGATCGATGTTGAAAACGTGGGAATCGTGTTTTTGCGCTCTGAAAGTGTTGAAAACCGTGTTTCTCGCAATATAGTTGAAACTGCACGCTGAATGATGTTAAAACCCAGGAATCGTGTTTTTGCGCTCTGAAAGTGTCGAAAACAGGGTTTTCCGCAATATCATTGAAACTGCGCGCTGAATGATGTTAAAACCCGGGAATCGCGTTTTTGCGTTGTGAAAGTGTAGAAAACGGCGTTTCTGATGCACTTCTGGAAAATGAATGCTGTGTGTTGTTCAAAGCTGGGAACAGAGTTTTTGGGCTTGGAGAGTGCGAAAATTGTGTTTCTGGCAGTCTACTGAAATCTGAATGCTGAGTGTTGTTCAAAGCTGAGAACAGAGTTTTTGGGCTCTGAGTGACTCCAAAAACCTTTTCAGGCATTCTCCTTTAAATTGAATGCTGATCGATGTTGAAAACGTGGGAATCGTGTTTTTGCGCTCTGAAAGTGTTGAAAACCGTGTTTCTGGCAATATAGTTGAAACTGCACGCTGAATGATGTTAAAACCCAGGAATCGCGTTTTTGCGCTCTGAAAGTGTCGAAAACAGCGTTTCTGATGCACTTCTGGAAAATGAGTGCTGTGTGTTGTTCAAAGCTGGGAACAGAGTTTTTGGGCTTGGAGAGTGTGAAAATTGTGTTTCTGACAGTCTACTGAAATCTGAATGCTGAGTGTTGTTCAAAGCTGAGAACAGAGTTTTTGGGCTCTGAGTGACTCCAAAAACCTTTTCAGGCATTCTCCTTTAAATTGAATGCTGAGCGATGTTGAAAACGTGGGAATCGTGTTTTTGCGCTCTGAAAGTGTTGAAAACCGTGTTTCTGGCAATATAGTTGAAACTGCACGTTGAATGATGTTAAAACCCAGGAATCGTGTTTTTGCGCTCTGAAAGTGTCGAAAACAGGGTTTCTCGCAATATCATTGAAACTGCACGCTGAATGATGTTAAAACCCGGGAATCGCGTTTTTGCGTTGTGAAAGTGTAGAAAACGGCGTTTCTGATGCACTTCTGGAAAATGAATGCTGTGTGTTGTTCAAAGCTGGGAACAGAGTTTTTGGGCTTGTAGAGTGTGAAAATTGTGTTTCTGGAAGTCTACTGAAGTCTGAATGCTGAGTGTTGTTCAAAGCTGAGAACAGAGTTTTTGGGCTCTGAGTGACTCCAAAAACCTTTTCAGGCATTCTCCTTTAAATTGAATGCTGATCGATGTTGAAAACGTGGGAATCGTGTTTTTGCGCTCTGAAAGTGTTGAAAACCGTGTTTCTGGCAATATAGTTGAAACTGCACGCTGAATGATGTTAAAACCCGGGAATCGCGTTTTTGCGCTCTGAAAGTGTCGAAAACAGCTTTTCTGATGCACTTCTGGAAAATGAGTGCTGTGTGTTGTTCAAAGCTGGGAACAGAGTTTTTGGGCTTGGAGAGGGTGAAAATTGTGTTTCTGACAGTCTACTGAAATCTGAATGCTGAGTATTGTTCAAAGCTGAGAACAGACTTTTTGGGCTCTGAGTGACTCCAAAAACCTTTCCAGGCATTCTCCTTTAAATTGAATGCTGAGCGATGTTGAAAACGTGGGAATCGTGTTTTTGCGCTCTGAAAGTGTTGAAAACCGTGTTTCTGGCAATATAGTTGAAACTGCACGTTGAATGATGTTAAAACCCAGGAAACGTGTTTTTGCGCTCTGAAAGTGTCGAAAACAGGGTTTCTCGCAATATCATTGAAACTGCGCGCTGAATGATGTTAAAACCCGGGAATCGCGTTTTTGCGTTGTGAAAGTGTAGAAAACGGCGTTTCTGATGCACTTCTGGAAAATGAATGCTGTGTGTTGTTCAAAGCTGGGAACAGAGTTTTTGGGCTTGGAGAGTGCGAAAATTGTGTTTCTGGCAGTCTACTGAAATCTGAATGCTGAGTGTTGTTCAAAGCTGAGAACAGAGTTTTTGGGCTCTGAGTGACTCCAAAAACCTTTTCAGGCATTCTCCTTTAAATTGAATGCTGATCGATGTTGAAAACGTGGGAATCGTGTTTTTGCGCTCTGAAAGTGTTGAAAACCGTGTTTCTGGCAATATAGTTGAAACTGCACGCTGAATGATGTTAAAACCCAGGAATCGCGTTTTTGCGCTCTGAAAGTGTCGAAAACAGCGTTTCTGATGCACTTCTGGAAAATGAGTGCTGTGTGTTGTTCAAAGCTGGGAACAGAGTTTTTGGGCTTGGAGAGTGTGAAAATTGTGTTTCTGACAGTCTACTGAAATCTGAATGCTGAGTGTTGTTCAAAGCTGAGAACAGAGTTTTTGGGCTCTGAGTGACTCCAAAAACCTTTTCAGGCATTCTCCTTTAAATTGAATGCTGAGCGATGTTGAAAACGTGGGAATCGTGTTTTTGCGCTCTGAAAGTGTTGAAAACCGTGTTTCTGGCAATATAGTTGAAACTGCACGTTGAATGATGTTAAAACCCAGGAATCGTGTTTTTGCGCTCTGAAAGTGTCGAAAACAGGGTTTCTCGCAATATCATTGAAACTGCACGCTGAATGATGTTAAAACCTGGGAATCGCGTTTTTTGCGTTGTGAAAGTGTAGAAAACGGCGTTTCTGATGCACTTCTGGAAAATGAATGCTGTGTGTTGTTCAAAGCTGGGAACAGAGTTTTTGGGCTTGGAGAGTGCGAAAATTGTGTTTCTGGCAGTCTACTGAAATCTGAATGCTGAGTGTTGTTCAAAGCTGAGAACAGAGTTTTTGGGCTCTGAGTGACTCCAAAAACCTTTTCAGGCATTCTCCTTTAAATTGAATGCTGAGCGATGTTGAAAACGTGGGAATCGTGTTTTTGCGCTCTGAAAGTGTTGAAAACCGTGTTTCTGGCAATATAGTTGAAACTGCACGTTGAATGATGTTAAAACCCAGGAATCGTGTTTTTGCGCTCTGAAAGTGTCGAAAACAGGGTTTCTCGCAATATCATTGAAACTGCACGCTGAATGATGTTAAAACCCGGGAATCGCGTTTTTGCGTTGTGAAAGTGTAGAAAACAGCGTTTCTGATGCACTTCTGGAAAATGAGTGCTGTGTGTTGTTCAAAGCTGGGAACAGAGTTTTTGGGCTTGGAGAGGGTGAAAATTGTGTTTCTGACAGTCTACTGAAATCTGAATGCTGAGTATTGTTCAAAGCTGAGAACAGAGTTTTTGGGCTCTGAGTGACTCCAAAAACCTTTTCAGGCATTCTCCTTTAAATAGAATGCTGATCGATGTTGAAAACGTGGGAATCGTGTTTTTGCGCTCTGAAAGTGTTGAAAACCGTGTTTCTCGCAATATAGTTGAAACTGCACGCTAAATGATGTTAAAACCCAGGAATCGTGTTTTTGCGCTCTGAAAGTGTCGAAAACAGCTTTTCTGATGCACTTCTGGAAAATGAGTGCTGTGTGTTGTTCAAAGCTGGGAACAGAGTTTTTGGGCTTGGAGAGGGTGAAAATTGTGTTTCTGACAGTCTACTGAAATCTGAATGCTGAGTATTGTTCAAAGCTGAGAACAGAGTTTTTGGGCTCTGAGTGACTCCAAAAACCTTTCCAGGCATTCCTCCTTTAAATTGAATGCTGAGCGATGTTGAAAACGTGGGAATCGTGTTTTTGCGCTCTGAAAGTGTTGAAAACCGTGTTTCTGGCAATATAGTTGAAACTGCACGTTGAATGATGTTAAAACCCAGGAATCGTGTTTTTGCGCTCTGAAAGTGTCGAAAACAGGGTTTCTCGCAATATCATTGAAACTGCGCGCTGAATGATGTTAAAACCCGGGAATCGCGTTTTTGCGTTGTGAAAGTGTAGAAAACGGCGATTCTGATGCACTTCTGGAAAATGAATGCTGTGTGTTGTTCAAAGCTGGGAACAGAGTTTTTGGGCTTGGAGAGTGCGAAAATTGTGTTTCTGGCAGTCTACTGAAATCTGAATGCTGAGTGTTGTTCAAAGCTGAGAACAGAGTTTTTGGGCTCTGAGTGACTCCAAAAACCTTTTCAGGCATTCTCCTTTAAATTGAATGCTGAGCGATGTTGAAAACGTGGGAATCGTGTTTTTGCGCTCTGAAAGTGTTGAAAACCGTGTTTCTGGCAATATAGTTGAAACTGCACGTTGAATGATGTTAAAACCCAGGAATCGTGTTTTTGCGCTCTGAAAGTGTCGAAAACAGGGTTTCTCGCAATATAGTTGAAACTGCACGCTGAATGATGTTAAAACCCGGGAATCGCGTTTTTGCGTTGTGAAAGTGTAGAAAACGGCGTTTCTGATGCACTTCTGGAAAATGAGTGCTGTGTGTTGTTCAAAGCTGGGAACAGAGTTTTTGGGCTTGGAGAGGGTGAAAATTGTGTTTCTGACAGTCTACTGAAATCTGAATGCTGAGTATTGTTCAAAGTTGAGAACAGAGTTTTTGGGCTCTGAGTGACTCCAAAAACCTTTCCAGGCATTCTCCTTTAAATTGAATGCTGAGCGATGTTGAAAACGTGGGAATCGTGTTTTTGCGCTCTGAAAGTGTTGAAAACTGTGTTTCTGATGCACTTCTGGAAAATGAATGCTGTGTGTTGTACAAAGCTGGGAACAGAGTTTTTGGGCTCTGAGTGACTCCAAAAACCTTTCAGGCATTCTCCTTTAAATAGAATGCTGATCGATGTTGAAAACGTGGGAATCGTGTTTTTGCGCTCTGAAAGTGTTGAAAACCGTGTTTCTCGCAATATAGTTGAAACTGCACGCTGAATGATGTTAAAACCCAGGAATCGTGTTTTTGCGCTCTGAAAGTGTCGAAAACAGGGTTTCCGCAATATCATTGAAACTGCGCGCTGAATGATGTTAAAACCCGGGAATCGCGTTTTTGCGTTGTGAAAGTGTAGAAAACGGCGTTTCTGATGCACTTCTGGAAAATGAATGCTGTGTGTTGTTCAAAGCTGGGAACAGAGTTTTTGGGCTTGGAGAGTGCGAAAATTGTGTTTCTGGCAGTCTACTGAAATCTGAATGCTGAGTGTTGTTCAAAGCTGAGAACAGAGTTTTGGGCTCTGAGTGACTCCAAAAACCTTTTCAGGCATTCTCCTTTAAATTGAATGCTGATCGATGTTGAAAACGTGGGAATCGTGTTTTTGCGCTCTGAAAGTGTTGAAAACCGTGTTTCTGGCAATATAGTTGAAACTGCACGCTGAATGATGTTAAAACCCAGGAATCGCGTTTTTGCGCTCTGAAAGTGTCGAAAACAGCGTTTCTGATGCACTTCTGGAAAATGAGTGCTGTGTGTTGTTCAAAGCTGGGAACAGAGTTTTTGGGCTTGGAGAGTGTGAAAATTGTGTTTCTGACAGTCTACTGAAATCTGAATGCTGAGTGTTGTTCAAAGCTGAGAACAGAGTTTTTGGGCTCTGAGTGACTCCAAAAACCTTTTCAGGCATTCTCCTTTAAATTGAATGCTGAGCGATGTTGAAAACGTGGGAATCGTGTTTTTGCGCTCTGAAAGTGTTGAAAACCTTGTTTCTGGCAATATAGTTGAAACTGCACGTTGAATGATGTTAAAACCCAGGAATCGTGTTTTTGCGCTCTGAAAGTGTCGAAAACAGGGTTTCTCGCAATATCATTGAAACTGCACGCTGAATGATGTTAAAACCCGGGAATCGCGTTTTTGCGTTGTGAAAGTGTAGAAAACGGCGTTTCTGATGCACTTCTGGAAAATGAATGCTGTGTGTTGTTCAAAGCTGGGAACAGAGTTTTTGGGCTTGGAGAGGGTGAAAATTGTGTTTCTGGACAGTCTACTGAAATCTGAATGCTGAGTGTTGTTCAAAGCTGAGAACAGAGTTTTTGGGCTCTGAGTGACTCCAAAAACCTTTTCAGGCACTCTCCTTTAAATTGAATGCTGAGCGATGTTGAAAACGTGGGAATCGTGTTTTTGCGCTCTGAAAGTGTTGAAAACCGTGTTTCTGGCAATATAGTTGAAACTGCACGCTGAATGATGTTAAAACCCAGGAATCGTGTTTTTGCGCTCTGAAAGTGTCGAAAACAGCTTTTCTGATGCACTTCTGGAAAATGAGTGCTGTGTGTTGTTCAAAGCTGGGAACAGAGTTTTTTGGGCTTGGAGAAGGTGAAAATTGTGTTTCTGACAGTCTACTGAAATCTGAATGCTGAGTGTTGTTCAAAGCTGAGAACAGAGTTTTTGGGCTCTGAGTGACTCCAAAAACCTTTTCAGGCATTCTCCTTTAAATAGAATGCTGATCGATGTTGAAAACGTGGGAATCGTGTTTTTGCGCTCTGAAAGTGTTGAAAACCGTGTTTCTCGCAATATAGTTGAAAACTGCACGCTAAATGATGTTAAAACCCAGGAATCGTGTTTTTGCGCTCTGAAAGTGTCGAAAACAGCTTTTCTGATGCACTTCTGGAAAATGAGTGCTGTGTGTTGTTCAAAGCTGGGAACAGAGTTTTTGGGCTTGGAGAGGGTGAAAATTGTGTTTCTGACAGTCTACTGAAATCTGAATGCTGAGTATTGTTCAAAGCTGAGAACAGAGTTTTTGGGCTCTGAGTGACTCCAAAAACCTTTCCAGGCATTCTCCTTTAAATTGAATGCTGAGCGATGTTGAAAACGTGGGAATCGTGTTTTTGCGCTCTGAAAGTGTTGAAAACCGTGTTTCTGGCAATATAGTTGAAACTGCACGTTGAATGATGTTAAAACCCAGGAATCGTGTTTTTGCGCTCTGAAAGTGTCGAAAACAGGGTTTCTCGCAATATCATTGAAATTGCGCGCTGAATGATGTTAAAACCCGGGAATCGCGTTTTTGCGTTGTGAAAGTGTAGAAAACGGCGATTCTGATGCACTTCTGGAAAATGAATGCTGTGTGTTGTTCAAAGCTGGGAACAGAGTTTTTGGGCTTGGAGAGTGCGAAAATTGTGTTTCTGGCAGTCTACTGAAATCTGAATGCTGAGTGTTGTTCAAAGCTGAGAACAGAGTTTTTGGGCTCTGAGTGACTCCAAAAACCTTTTCAGGCATTCTCCTTTAAATTGAATGCTGAGCGATGTTGAAAACGTGGGAATCGTGTTTTTGCGCTCTGAAAGTGTTGAAAACCGTGTTTCTGGCAATATAGTTGAAACTGCACGTTGAATGATGTTAAAACCCAGGAATCGTGTTTTTGCGCTCTGAAAGTGTCGAAAACAGGGTTTCTCGCAATATCATTGAAACTGCACGCTGAATGATGTTAAAACCCGGGAATCGCGTTTTTGCGTTGTGAAAGTGTAGAAAAACGGCGTTTCTGATGCACTTCTGGAAAATGAGTGCTGTGTGTTGTTCAAAGCTGGGAAAAGTTTTTTGGGCTTGGAGAGGGTGAAAATTGTGTTTCTGACAGTCTACTGAAATCTGAATGCTGAGTATTGTTCAAAGTTGAGAACAGAGTTTTTGGGCTCTGAGTGACTCCAAAAACCTTTCCAGGCATTCTCCTTTAAATTGAATGCTGAGCGATGTTGAAAACGTGTGGAAATCGTGTTTTTGCGCTCTGAAAGTGTTGAAAACTGTGTTTCTGATGCACTTCTGGAAAATGATGCTGTGTGTTGTACAAAGCTGGGAACAGAGTTTTTGGCTCTGAGTGACTCCAAAAACCTTTTCAGGCAATCTCCTTTAAATAGAATGCTGATCGATGTTGAAAACGTGGGAATCGTGTTTTTGCGCTCTGAAAGTGTTGAAAACCGTATTTCTCGCAATATAGTTGAAACTGCACGCTGAATGATGTTAAAACCCAGGAATCGTGTTTTTGCGCTCTGAAAGTGTCGAAAACAGGGTTTTCCGCAATATCATTGAAACTGCGCGCTGAATGATGTCAAAAACCCGGGAATCGCGTTTTTGCGTTGTGAAAGTGTAGAAAACGGCGTTTCTGATGCACTTCTGGAAAATGAATGCTGTGTGTTGTTCAAAGCTGGGAACAGAGTTTTTGGGCTTGGAGAGTGCGAAAATTGTGTTTCTGGCAGTCTACTGAAATCTGAATGCTGTGTGTTGTTCAAAGCTGAGAACAGAGTTTTTGGGCTCTGAGTGACTCCAAAAACCTTTTCAGGCATTCTCCTTTAAATTGAATGCTGATCGATGTTGAAAACGTGGGAATCGTGTTTTTGCGCTCTGAAAGTGTTGAAAACCGTGTTTCTGGCAATATAGTTGAAACTGCACGCTGAATGATGTTAAAACCCAGGAATCGCGTTTTTGCGCTCTGAAAGTGTCGAAAACAGCGTTTCTGATGCACTTCTCGAAAATGAGTGCTGTGTGTTGTTCAAAGCTGGGAACAGAGTTTTTGGGCTTGGAGAGTGTGAAAATTGTGTTTTCTGACAGTCTACTGAAATCTGAATGCTGAGTGTTGTTCAAAGCTGAGAACAGAGTTTTTGGGCTCTGAGTGACTCCAAAAACCTTTTCAGGCATTCTCCTTTAAATTGAATGCTGAGCGATGTTGAAAACGTGGGAATCGTGTTTTTGCGGCTCTGAAAGTGTTGAAAACCGTGTTTCTGGCAATATAGTTGAAACTGCACGTTGAATGATGTTAAAACCCAGGAATCGCGTTTTTGCGCTCTGAAAGTGTCGAAAACAGGGTTTCTCGCAATATCATTGAAACTGCACGCTGAATGATGTTAAAACCCGGGAATCGCGTTTTTTGCGTTGTGAAAGTGTAGAAAACGGCGTTTCGGATGCACTTCTGGAAAATGAATGCTGTGTGTTGTTCAAGCTGGGAACAGAGTTTTTGGGCTTGCAGAGTGTGAAAATTGTGTTTCTGGCAGTCTACTGAAGTCTGAATGCTGAGTGTTGTTCAAAGCTGAGAACAGAGTTTTTGGGCTCTGAGTGACTCCAAAAACCTTTTCAGGCATTCTCCTTTAAATTGAATGCTGATCGATGTTGAAAACGGGGAATCGTGTTTTTTGCGCTCTGAAAGTGTTGAAAACCGTGTTTCTGGCAATATAGTTGAAACTGCACGCTGAATGATGTTAAAAACCCAGGAATCGCGTTTTGCGCTCTGAAGTGTCGAAAACAGCTTTTCTGATGCACTTCTGGAAAATGAGTGCTATGTGTTGTTCAAAAGCTGGGAACAGAGTTTTTGGGCTTGGAGAGGGTGAAAATTGTGTTTCTGACAGTCTACTGAAATCTGAATGCTGAGTATTGTTCAAAGCTGAGAACAGACTTTTTGGGCTCTGAGTGACTCCAAAAACCTTTCCAGGCATTCTCCTTTAAATTGAATGCTGAGCGATGTTGAAAACGTGGGAATCGTGTTTTTGCGCTCTGAAAGTGGTTGAAAAACCGTGTTTCTGGCAATATAGTTGAAACTGCACGTTGAATGATGTTAAAAACCCAGGAATCGTGTTTTTGCGCTCTGAAAGTGTCGAAAACAGGGTTTCTCGCAATATCATTGAAACTGCACGCTGAATGATGTTAAAACCCGGGAATCGCGTTTTTGCGTTGTGAAAGTGTAGAAAACGGCGTTTCTGATGCACGTCTGGAAAATGAATGCTGTGTGTTGTTCAAAGCTGGGAACAGAGTTTTTTGGGCTTGGAGAGTGTGAAAATTGTGTTTCTGGCAGTCTACTGAAGTCTGAATGCTGAGTATTGTTCAAAGCTGAGAACAGAGTTTTTGGGCTCTGAGTGACTCCAAAAACCTTTTCAGGCATTCTCCTTTCAATTGAATGCTGATCGATGTTGAAAACGTGGGAATCGTGTTTTTTGCGCTCTGAAAGTGTTGAAAACCGTGTTTCTGGCAATATAGTTGAAACTGCACGCTGAATGATGTTAAAACCCGGGAATCGCGTTTTTGCGTTGTGAAAGTGTAGAAAACGGCGTTTCTGATGCACTTCTGGAAAATGAATGCTGTGTGTTGTTCAAAGCTGGGAACAGAGTTTTTGGGCTTGGAGAGTGCGAAATTTTGTTTCTGGCAGTCTACTGAAATCTGAATGCTGAGGTGTTGTTCAAAGCTGAGAACAGAGTTTTGGGCTCTGAGTGACTCCAAAAAACCTTTTCAGGCACTCTCCTTTAAATTGAATGCTGAGCGATGTTGAAAACGTGAGAATCGTGTTTTTGCGCTCTGAAAGTGTTGAAAACCGTGTTTCTGGCAATATAGTTGAAACTGCACGTTGAATGATGTTAAAACCCAGGAATCGTGTTTTTGCGCTCTGAAAGTGTCGAAAAACAGGGTTTCTCGCAATATCATTGAAACTGCGCGCTGAATGATGTTAAAACCCGGGAATCGCGTTTTTGCGTTGTGAAAGTGTAGAAAACGGCGATTCTGATGCACTTCTGGAAAATGAATGCTGTGTGTTGTTCAAAGCTGGGAACAGAGTTTTTGGGCTTGGAGAGTGCGAAAATTGTGTTTCTGGCAGTCTACTGAAATCTGAATGCTGAGTGTTGTTCAAAGCTGAGAACAGAGTTTTTGGGCTCTGAGTGACTCCAAAAACCTTTTCAGGCATTCTCCTTTAAATTGAATGCTGAGCGATGTTGAAAACGTGGGAATCGTGTTTTTGCGCTCTGAAAGTGTTGAAAACCGTGTTTCTGGCAATATAGTTGAAACTGCACGTTGAATGATGTTAAAACCCAGGAATCGTGTTTTTGCGCTCTGAAAGTGTCGAAAACAGGGTTTCTCGCAATATAGTTGAAACTGCACGCTGAATGATGTTAAAACCCGGGAATCGCGTTTTTGCGTTGTGAAAGTGTAGAAAACGGCGTTTCTGATGCACTTCTGGAAAATGAGTGCTGTGTGTTGTTCAAAGCTGGGAACAGAGTTTTTGGGCTTGGAGAGGGTGAAAATTGTGTTTCTGACAGTCTACTGAAATCTGAATGCTGAGTATTGTTCAAAGTTGAGAACAGAGTTTTTGGGCTCTGAGTGACTCCAAAAACCTTTCCAGGCATTCTCCTTTAAATTGAATGCTGAGCGATGTTGAAAACGTGGGAATCGTGTTTTTGCGCTCTGAAAGTGTTGAAAACTGTGTTTCTGATGCACTTCTGGAAAATGAATGCTGTGTGTTGTACAAAGCTGGGAACAGAGTTTTTGGGCTCTGAGTGACTCCAAAAACCTTTTCAGGAATTCTCCTTTAAATAGAATGCTGATCGATGTTGAAAACGTGGGAATCGTGTTTTTGCGCTCTGAAAGTGTTGAAAACCGTGTTTCTCGCAATATAGTTGAAACTGCACGCTGAATGATGTTAAAACCCAGGAATCGTGTTTTTGCGCTCTGAAAGTGTCGAAAACAGGGTTTTCCGCAATATCATTGAAACTGCGCGCTGAATGATGTTAAAACCCGGGAATCGCGTTTTTGCGTTGTGAAAGTGTAGAAAACGGCGTTTCTGATGCACTTCTGGAAAATGAATGCTGTGTGTTGTTCAAAGCTGGGAACAGAGTTTTTGGGCTTGGAGAGTGTGAAAATTGTGTTTCTGGCAGTCTACTGAAATCTGAATGCTGAGTGTTGTTCAAAGCTGAGAACAGAGTTTTTGGGCTCTGAGTGACCTCCAAAAACCTTTTCAGGCATTCTCCTTTAAATTGAATGCTGATCGATGTTGAAAACGTGGGAATCGTGTTTTTGCGCTCTGAAAGTGTTGAAAACCGTGTTTCTGGCAATATAGTTGAAACTGCACGCTGAATGATGTTAAAACCCAGGAATCGCGTTTTTGCGCTCTGAAAGTGTCGAAAAACAGCGTTTCTGATGCACTTCTGGAAAATGAGTGCTGTGTGTTGTTCAAAGCTGGGAACAGAGTTTTTGGGCTTGGAGAGTGTGAAAATTGTGTTTCTGACAGTCTACTGAAATCTGAATGCTGAGTGTTGTTCAAAGCTGAGAACAGAGTTTTTGGGCTCTGAGTGACTCCAAAAACCTTTTCAGGCATTCTCCTTTAAATTGAATGCTGAGCGATGTTGAAAACGTGGGAATCGTGTTTTTGCGCTCTGAAAGTGTTGAAAACCTTGTTTCTGGCAATATAGTTGAAACTGCACGTTGAATGATGTTAAAACCCAGGAATCGTGTTTTGCGCTCTGAAAGTGTCGAAAACAGGGTTTCTCGCAATATCATTGAAACTGCACGCTGAATGATGTTAAAACCTGGGAATCGCGTTTTTGCGTTGTGAAAGTGTAGAAAACGGCGTTTCTGATGCACTTCTGGAAAATGAATGCTGTGTGTTGTTCAAAGCTGGGAACAGAGTTTTGGGCTTGGAGAGGGTGAAAATTGTGTTTCTGACAGTCTACTGAAATCTGAATGCTGAGTGTTGTTCAAAGCTGAGAACAGAGTTTTTGGGCTCTGAGTGACTCCAAAAACCTTTTCAGGCACTCTCCTTTAAATTGAATGCTGAGCGATGTTGAAAACGTGAGAATCGTGTTTTTGCGCTCTGAAAGTGTTGAAAACCGTGTTTCTGGCAATATAGTTGAAACTGCACGCTGAATGATGTTAAAACCCAGGAATCGTGTTTTTGCGCTCTGAAAGTGTCGAAAACAGCTTTTCTGATGCACTTCTGGAAAATGAGTGCTGTGTGTTGTTCAAAGCTGGGAACAGAGTTTTTTGGGCTTGGAGAGGGCGAAAATTGTGTTTCTGACAGTCTACTGAAATCTGAATGCTGAGTATTGTTCAAAGCTGAGAACAGAGTTTTTGGGCTCTGAGTGACTCCAAAAACCTTTTCAGGCATTCTCCTTTAAATAGAATGCTGATCGATGTTGAAAACGTGGGAATCGTGTTTTTGCGCTCTGAAAGTGTTGAAAACCGTGTTTCTCGCAATATAGTTGAAACTGCACGCTGAATGATGTTAAAACCCAGGAATCGCGTTTTTGCGCTCTGAAAGTGTCGAAAAACAGCTTTTCTGATGCACTTCTGGAAAATGAGTGCTATGTGTTGTTCAAAGCTGGGAACAGAGTTTTTGGGCTTGGAGAGGGTGAAAATTGTGTTTCTGACAGTCTACTGAAATCTGAATGCTGAGTATTGTTCAAAGCTGAGAACAGACTTTTTGGGCTCTGAGTGACTCCAAAAACCTTTCCAGGCATTCTCCTTTAAATTGAATGCTGAGCGATGTTGAAAACGTGGGAATCGTGTTTTTGCGCTCTGAAAGTGTTGAAAACCGTGTTTCTGGCAATATAGTTGAAACTGCACGTTGAATGATGTTAAAACCCAGGAATCGTGTTTTTGCGCTCTGAAAGTGTCGAAAACAGGGTTTCTCGCAATATCATTGAAACTGCACGCTGAATGATGTTAAAACCTGGGAATCGCGTTTTTGTGTTGTGAAAGTGTAGAAAACGGCGTTTCTGATGCACTTCTGGAAAATGAATGCTGTGTGTTGTTCAAAGCTGGGAACAGAGTTTTTGGGCTTGGCTGAGTGTGAAAATTGTGTTTCTGGCAGTCTACTGAAGTCTGAATGCTGAGTAGTTGTTCAAAGCTGAGAACAGAGTTTTTGGGCTCTGAGTGACTCCAAAAACCTTTTCAGGCATTCTCCTTTAAATTGAATGCTGATCGATGTTGAAAACGTGGGAATCGTGTTTTTGCGCTCTGAAAGTGTTGAAAACCGTGTTTCTGGCAATATAGTTGAAACTGCACGCTGAATGATGTTAAAACCCAGGAATCGCGTTTTTGCGCTCTGAAAGTGTCGAAAACAGCTTTTCTGATGCACTTCTGGAAAATGAGTGCTGTGTGTTGTTCAAAGCTGGGAACAGAGTTTTTGGGCTTGGAGAGGGTGAAAATTGTGTTTCTGACAGTCTACTGAAATCTGAATGCTGAGTATTGTTCAAAGCTGAGAACAGACTTTTTGGGCTCTGAGTGACTCCAAAAACCTTTCAGGCACTTCTCCTTTAAATTGAATGCTGAGCGATGTTGAAAACGTGAGAATCGTGTTTTTGCGCTCTGAAAGTGTTGAAAACCGTGTTTCTGGCAATATAGTTGAAACTGCACGTTGAATGATGTTAAAACCCAGGAATCGTGTTTTTGCGCTCTGAAAGTGTCGAAAACAGGGTTTCTCGCAATATCATTGAAACTGCACGCTGAATGATGTTAAAACCCGGGAATCGCGTTTTTGCGTTGTGAAAGTGTAGAAAACGGCGATTCTGATGAACTTCTGGAAAATGAATGCTGTGTGTTGTTCAAAGCTGGGAACAGAGTTTTTGGGCTTGGAGAGTGCGAAAATTGTGTTTCTGGCAGTCTACTGAAATCTGAATGCTGAGTGTTGTTCAAAGCTGAGAACAGAGTTTTTGGGCTCTGAGTGACTCCAAAAACCTTTTCAGGCATTCTCCTTTAAATTGAATGCTGAGCGATGTTGAAAACGTGGGAATCGTGTTTTTGCGCTCTGAAAGTGTTGAAAACCGTGTTTCTGGCAATATAGTTGAAACTGCACGTTGAATGATGTTAAAACCCAGGAATCGTGTTTTTGCGCTCTGAAAGTGTCGAAAACAGGGTTTCTCGCAATATAGTTGAAACTGCACGCTGAATGATGTTAAAACCCGGGAATCGCGTTTTTGCGTTGTGAAAGTGTAGAAAACGGCGTTTCTGATGCACTTCTGGAAAATGAGTGCTGTGTGTTGTTCAAAGCTGGGAACAGAGTTTTTGGGCTTGGAGAGGGTGAAAATTGTGTTTCTGACAGTCTACTGAAATCTGAATGCTGAGTATTGTTCAAAAGTTGAGAACAGAGTTTTTGGGCTCTGAGTGACTCCAAAAACCTTTCCAGGCATTCTCCTTTAAATTGAATGCTGAGCGATGTTGAAAACGTGGGAATCGTGTTTTTGCGCTCTGAAAGTGTTGAAAACTGTGTTTCTGATGCACTTCTGGAAAATGAATGCTGTGTGTTGTACAACGCTGGGAACAGAGTTTTTGGGCTCTGAGTGACTCCAAAAACCTTTTCAGGCATTCTCCTTTAAATAGAATGCTGATCGATGTTGAAAACGTGGGAATCGTGTTTTTGCGCTCTGAAAGTGTTGAAAACCGTGTTTCTCGCAATATAGTTGAAACTGCACGCTGAATGATGTTAAAACCCAGGAATCGTGTTTTTGCGCTCTGAAAGTGTCGAAAACAGGGTTTTCCGCAATATCATTGAAACTGCGCGCTGAATGATGTTAAAACCCGGGAATCGCGTTTTTGCGTTGTGAAAGTGTAGAAAACGGCGTTTCTGATGCACTTCTGGAAAATGAATGCTGTGTGTTGTTCAAAGCTGGGAACAGAGTTTTTGGGCTTGGAGAGTGCGAAAATTGTGTTTCTGGCAGTCTACTGAAATCTGAATGCTGAGTGTTGTTCAAAGCTGAGAACAGAGTTTTTGGGCTCTGAGTGACTCCAAAAACCTTTTCAGGCATTCTCCTTTAAATTGAATGCTGATCGATGTTGAAAACGTGGGAATCGTGTTTTTGCGCTCTGAAAGTGTTGAAAACCGTGTTTCTGGCAATATAGTTGAAACTGCACGCTGAATGATGTTAAAACCCAGGAATCGCGTTTTTGCGCTCTGAAAGTGTCGAAAACAGCGTTTCTGATGCACTTCTGGAAAATGAGTGCTGTGTGTTGTTCAAAGCTGGGAACAGAGTTTTTGGGCTTGGAGAGTGTGAAAATTGTGTTTCTGACAGTCTACTGAAATCTGAATGCTGAGTGTTGTTCAAAGCTGAGAACAGAGTTTTTGGGCTCTGAGTGACTCCAAAAACCTTTTCAGGCATTCTCCTTTAAATTGAATGCTGAGCGATGTTGAAAACGTGGGAATCGTGTTTTTGCGCTCTGAAAGTGTTGAAAACCTTGTTTCTGGCAATATAGTTGAAACTGCACGTTGAATGATGTTAAAACCCAGGAATCGTGTTTTTGCGCTCTGAAAGTGTCGAAAACAGGGTTTCTCGCAATATCATTGAAACTGCACGCTGAATGATGTTAAAACCTGCGAATCGCGTTTTTGCGTTGTGAAAGTGTAGAAAACGGCGTTTCTGATGCACTTCTGGAAAATGAATGCTGTGTGTTGTTCAAAGCTGGGAACAGAGTTTTTGGGCTTGGAGAGGGTGAAAATTGTGTTTCTGACAGTCTACTGAAATCTGAATGCTGAGTGTTGTTCAAAGCTGAGAACAGAGTTTTTGGGCTCTGAGTGACTCCAAAAACCTTTTCAGGCACTCTCCTTTAAATTGAATGCTGAGCGATGTTGAAAACGTGAGAATCGTGTTTTTGCGCTCTGAAAGTGTTGAAAACCGTGTTTCTGGCAATATAGTTGAAACTGCACGCTGAATGATGTTAAAACCCAGGAATCGTGTTTTTGCGCTCTGAAAGTGTCGAAAACAGCTTTTCTGATGCACTTCTGGAAAATGAGTGCTGTGTGTTGTTCAAAGCTGGGAACAGAGTTTTTGGGCTTGGAGAGTGCGAAAATTGTGTTTCTGGCAGTCTACTGAAATCTGAATGCTGAGTATTGTTCAAAGCTGAGAACAGAGTTTTTGGGCTCTGAGTGACTCCAAAAACCTTTTCAGGCATTCTCCTTTAAATAGAATGCTGATCGATGTTGAAAACGTGGGAATCGTGTTTTTGCGCTCTGAAAGTGTTGAAAACCGTGTTTCTCGCAATATAGTTGAAACTGCACGCTAAATGATGTTAAAACCCAGGAATCGTGTTTTTGCGCTCTGAAAGTGTCGAAAACAGCTTTTCTGATGCACTTCTGGAAAATGAGTGCTGTGTGTTGTTCAAAGCTGGGAACAGAGTTTTTGGGCTTGGAGAGGGTGAAAATTGTGTTTCTGACAGTCTACTGAAATCTGAATGCTGAGTATTGTTCAAAGCTGAGAACAGAGTTTTTGGGCTCTGAGTGACTCCAAAAACCTTTCCAGGCATTCTCCTTTAAATTGAATGCTGAGCGATGTTGAAAACGTGGGAATCGTGTTTTTGCGCTCTGAAAGTGTTGAAAACCGTGTTTCTGGCAATATAGTTGAAACTGCACGTTGAATGATGTTAAAACCCAGGAATCGTGTTTTTGCGCTCTGAAAGTGTCGAAAACAGGGTTTCTCGCAATATCATTGAAACTGCGCGCTGAATGATGTTAAAACCCGGGAATCGCGTTTTTGCGTTGTGAAAGTGTAGAAAACGGCGATTCTGATGCACTTCTGGAAAATGAATGCTGTGTGTTGTTCAAAGCTGGGAACAGAGTTTTTGGGCTTGGAGAGTGCGAAAATTGTGTTTCTGGCAGTCTACTGAAATCTGAATGCTGAGTGTTGTTCAAAGCTGAGAACAGAGTTTTTGGGCTCTGAGTGACTCCAAAAACCTTTTCAGGCATTCTCCTTTAAATTGAATGCTGAGCGATGTTGAAAACGTGGGAATCGTGTTTTTGCGCTCTGAAAGTGTTGAAAACCGTGTTTCTGGCAATATAGTTGAAACTGCACGTTGAATGATGTTAAAACCCAGGAATCGTGTTTTTGCGCTCTGAAAGTGTCGAAAACAGGGTTTCTCGCAATATCATTGAAACTGCACGCTGAATGATGTTAAAACCCGGGAATCGCGTTTTTGCGTTGTGAAAGTGTAGAAAACGGCGTTTCTGATGCACTTCTGGAAAATGAGTGCTGTGTGTTGTTCAAAGCTGGGAACAGAGTTTTTGGGCTTGGAGAGGGTGAAAATTGTGTTTCTGACAGTCTACTGAAATCTGAATGCTGAGTATTGTTCAAAGTTGAGAACAGAGTTTTTGGGCTCTGAGTGACTCCAAAAACCTTTCCAGGCATTCTCCTTTAAATTGAATGCTGAGCGATGTTGAAAACGTGGGAATCGTGTTTTTGCGCTCTGAAAGTGTTGAAAACTGCGTTTCTGATGCACTTCTGGAAAATGAATGCTGTGTGTTGTTCAAAGCTGGGAACAGAGTTTTTGGGCTCTGAGTGACTCCAAAAACCTTTTCAGGCATTCTCCTTTAAATAGAATGCTGATCGATGTTGAAAACGTGGGAATCGTGTTTTTTGCGCTCTGAAAGTGTTGAAAACCGTATTTCTCGCAATATAGTTGAAACTGCACGCTGAATGATGTTAAAACCCAGGAATCGTGTTTTTGCGCTCTGAAAGTGTCGAAAACAGGGTTTTCCGCAATATCATTGAAACTGCGCGCTGAATGATGTTAAAACCCGGGAATCGCGTTTTTGCGTTGTGAAAGTGTAGAAAACGGCGTTTCTGATGCACTTCTGGAAAATGAATGCTGTGTGTTGTTCAAAGCTGGGAACAGAGTTTTTGGGCTTGGAGAGTGCGAAAATTGTGTTTCTGGCAGTCTACTGAAATCTGAATGCTGAGTATTGTTCAAAGCTGAGAACAGAGTTTTTGGGCTCTGAGTGACTCCAAAAACCTTTTCAGGCATTCTCCTTTAAATAGAATGCTGATCGATGTTGAAAACGTGGGAATCGTGTTTTTGCGCTCTGAAAGTGTTGAAAACCGTGTTTCTCGCAATATAGTTGAAACTGCACGGTGAATGATGTTAAAACCCAGGAATCGTGTTTTTGCGCTCTGAAAGTGTCGAAAACAGGGTTTCTCGCAATATCATTGAAACTGCGCGCTGAATGATGTTAAAACCCGGGAATCGCGTTTTTGCGTTGTGAAAGTGTAGAAAACGGCGTTTCTGATGCACTTCTGGAAAATGAATGCTGTGTGTTGTTCAAAGCTGGGAACAGAGTTTTTGGGCTTGGAGAGTGCGAAAATTGTGTTTCTGGCAGTCTACTGAAGTCTGAATGCTGAGTATTGTTCAAAGCTGAGAACAGAGTTTTTGGGCTCTGAGTGACTCCAAAAACCTTTTCAGGCATTCTCCTTTAAATAGAATGCTGATCGATGTTGAAAACGTGGGAATCGTGTTTTTTGCGCTCTGAAAGTGTTGAAAACCGTGTTTCTCGCAATATAGTTGAAACTGCACGCTAAATGATGTTAAAACCCGGGAATCGCGTTTTTGCGTTGTGAAAGTGTAGAAAACGGCGTTTCTGATGCACTTCTGGAAAATGAATGCTGTGTGTTGTTCAAAGCTGGGAACATAGTTTTTGGGCTTGGAGAGTGTGAAAATTGTGTTTCTGGCAGTCTACTGAAGTCTGAATACTGAGTATTGTTCAAAGCTGAGAACAGAGTTTTTGGGCTCTGAGTGACTCCAAAAACCTTTTCAGGCATTCTCCTTTAAATTGAATGCTGAGCGATGTTGAAAACGTGGGAATCGTGTTTTTGCGCTCTGAAAGTGTTGAAAACCTTGTTTCTGGCAATATAGTTGAAACTGCACGTTGAATGATGTTAAAACCCAGGAATCGTGTTTTTGCGCTCTGAAAGTGTCGAAAACAGGGTTTCTCGCAATATCATTGAAACTGCACGCTGAATGATGTTAAAACCTGCGAATCGCGTTTTTGCGTTGTGAAAGTGTAGAAAACGGCGTTTCTGATGCACTTCTGGAAAATGAATGCTGTGTGTTGTTCAAAGCTGGGAACAGAGTTTTTGGGCTTGGAGAGGGTGAAAATTGTGTTTCTGACAGTCTACTGAAATCTGAATGCTGAGTGTTGTTCAAAGCTGAGAACAGAGTTTTTGGGCTCTGAGTGACTCCAAAAACCTTTTCAGGCACTCTCCTTTAAATTGAATGCTGAGCGATGTTGAAAACGTGAGAATCGTGTTTTTGCGCTCTGAAAGTGTTGAAAACCGTGTTTCTGGCAATATAGTTGAAACTGCACGCTGAATGATGTTAAAACCCAGGAATCGTGTTTTTGCGCTCTGAAAGTGTCAAAAACAGCTTTTCTGATGCACTTCTGGAAAATGAGTGCTGTGTGTTGTTCAAAGCTGGGAACAGAGTTTTTGGGCTTGGAGAGGGCGAAAATTGTGTTTCTGACAGTCTACTGAAATCTGAATGCTGAGTATTGTTCAAAGCTGAGAACAGAGTTTTTGGGCTCTGAGTGACTCCAAAAACCTTTTCAGGCATTCTCCTTTAAATAGAATGCTGATCGATGTTGAAAACGTGGGAATCGTGTTTTTGCGCTCTGAAAGTGTTGAAAACCGTGTTTCTCGCAATATAGTTGAAACTGCACGCTAAATGATGTTAAAACCCAGGAATCGTGTTTTTGCGCTCTGAAAGTGTCGAAAACAGCTTTTCTGATGCACTTCTGGAAAATGAGTGCTGTGTGTTGTTCAAAGCTGGGAACAGAGTTTTTGGGCTTGGAGAGGGTGAAAATTGTGTTTCTGACAGTCTACTGAAATCTGAATGCTGAGTATTGTTCAAAGCTGAGAACAGAGTTTTTGGGCTCTGAGTGACTCCAAAAACCTTTCCAGGCATTCTCCTTTAAATTGAATGCTGTTCACATGGAACCCTTCTCCACTTCGGCCTTCAAAGTTCTCGTTTGAATATTTGGAATGCGCAAACTCTGAGAGTCACGTGCAGGCGCGGGTGAGATCAGTCATGACGGTGTTCCCGTTCGCTCACTGAGGCGCGTTTTTTTTGTTTTTCAATTTCAAAAATACAGCGGATACAAACCCCTGCTTTTGTCACACTTACAAACAACGGCGGTCTTCTCCTCACTGAAATCAACCGTGGAGGAAATAGAAAAATTCATCGACGAGTTCCACAGTAATCTGTGCGAAATGCCGGCTCAAAGGCCCAACCAGCGCACAGAGGGCTCAGCAAAGAAACGCTACCGGGAATCCTCCACCGACACCGAGGACTTAAACACGCCGACACAAGAGGTTAGTGTGCTTCACTCAATTAATGCAAGACTCAGCATTTTAGAATCACTGTCTGCTGAACTGAAAGAAATGCGAGCGAGCCTTGAATTTAATCACAAGGAAATCGAGGATCTAAAAAGAGACAACGAGTGCTTGAAAATTACTGTTGAAACATTGACCAAGGAACTGGACAACATTGTTAAAGAAAACAAGACCATAAAAGAAAACATATTGGATATACAATCACGCAGCATGCGCGATAACTTAATTTTCTCCGGGATTCCAGAAAATAAAACCGAAAACCCAATAAACACGATTAAAGATTTCATACGAACCGAACTAAAACTGCCCTCCGACATTGTTGACAATATAACTTTCCACCGGGTTCATCGCCTTGGAATCACAGCAAAGAGGGGGCCTCGGCCCATCATTGCAAAGTTTGAACACTTCCAACAAAAGGAGCTAGTGAAAAGCAGAGGCAGAGAACTAAAAGGAACTCACTACGGCCTCAATGATCAGTTCCCTCGTGAAATAAATGAACGCCGCAAGAAGCTCTACCCCATTCTTAAACAACATCGAGCAGAAGGAAAAAGAGCTTCAATCACCGTAGACAAACTGTACATCGACGGCCAACTATTTCGCGATCTCAAGATTACACCGTGGCTTTTCTAAATGGGAAAAAAAAAAATCACACCCCAAATGCGATTTATCTGTTCAAACCAGTGTTCTCTCTCCATCTCTCTTTTTTCCTTAACTTAAACATTACCCACATACCCCCTGTTTTTTCTGTTTTGTTTATTTAAATTTATTTGTTTGATTCTTTACTCTATCTCTCACCTTATTTTTTCCTATTCCAATGACTCCAACCATTCACCCCTTTCCTCACTCTGTTTTCCCTACCTGCTCTCCTTCTAATACACTGTCACATCTTATCCAGACTTATGTTTCTGTAATACCCTTCTGCACTGTCTGTTTCTGTGGTCTGTGTTCAAATGTCCTTCTGTCTGACTCTGTGTCTGTATATAAACTGAGTGTCTCTTTTCTTTGTTATATGGTAACATCACACATATTTGGAGTTCATGTGGAGTTCACCTCCCACCATTTTTATTCTATTCTATTTTCTCCCATCTATCCCCTTTTTTTTTTTTTTTTTCCCTCCCCAATTTTATTTTATTATTATTTATCTTATTTTACTTTTACTTTTTCTTTATTGACTCCAATTGATTCTACTACCAATGACACACAGTAAACACATGTAATGTCTTCAACAAAATTTATAAGTTGGAATGTCAGGGGTCTTAACTTGTTGGCAAAGAGAGTCAAAATACTCACTCACCTGCAAAACCTTAAAGGAGACATCTGTCTATTACAAGAAACACACCTCATTAATTCAGACCATGAAAAATTAAAAAATCAATGGGTTAACCAAGTTTTTGCAGCATCTTACACCTCTAAAAAAAGAGGAGTGGCAATATTAATCAGCAAAAATACACCTTACACCAGCAATTCAGTCACAGCAGATCCTGAGGGACGTTACCTAATAATCAGTGGTTCCATTGGCAATATCAAATTAACAGTAGCAAACATATATGCACCCAATGAGGACAACCCCACATTTTTTCACAACTTCTTTGCTCAGCTTATGAACTTCTCTGACACGACCATCATTCTTGGAGGTGACTTCAATACAATTATGGACTTTAACCTCGACCGCTCAAACACTACAAAATTCTCCAGACCAATGAAATCATCAGAAACACTGCAACAATACATAAATGACTTTGGTCTCAGTGACAATTGGCGACTACATAACCCCACCAGCAGAGAATATACTTATTACTCTCCACACCACAATTCACTATCCCGGATCGATTACTTCTTAATAAGTAATTCTATTATATCTAAAACAGGAAATGCAAAGATTCACCCAATTATCATTTCTGACCATGCCCCAGTTAGCTTCAATCTCATAAACAAAATCTCCATAAAACCACAGACTAGATGGCGCTTCAACACATCATTACTGCAAGATTCAGAATTCAACACATACCTGATACAAGAGTGGACATCCTTTATTGAACTGAATGACTCCCCATTCACCTCATCTACATTATTATGGGAAACAGCTAAGGCAGTATTAAGAGGAAAAATCATTTCATACTCCACTCACAGAAAAAAGAAAGAACAAGACTTGGAAAAAAAGCTTGAGCAGAGAATTGGTGAGCTTACTCTGTCAGTAGCTGAAAATCCATCTGATGACCTTCGTAAAGAACTCATTGAAACAAAATACGAACTTGATACCATCATAAATAAGAAAACCCAATTCCTTATACAGAGACTCCGGCATAACCATTTTGAACAAAATGACAAATCTGGACAGTATCTGGCAAATCAACTAAAAAGACAACAAGAAAAAACAATCATACCTGTCATTAAAAACTCTGAAGGGAAAACCGTGTCCACTCCAAATGATATCTCAGCAACCTTTCAGTCCTTTTATTACAACCTTTACAAATCCAACTGTACATGTGATCCCTCTGCAATTCAAACTTTTCTTGACAATATCAAACTCCCCAGGCTAAATAAAACTCAAGTAATAAATCTAGATCGACCACTTTCATCAGACGATTTTAAAAAAGCACTGTTTTCAATGCCAAATAACAAAGCACCTGGAGCCGATGGTTTCCCAGCAGAATTTTACAAACATTTCTGGCCAACAATATCACCATTATTCATAAAAATGACCGCTGAAATTCAACATTCCTCTGTCATTCCACCCCATATGAATACAGCACTTATATCACTCCTCCTTAAGCCTAATAAAGACCCAACTCTCTGCTCAAGCTATCGCCCATTATCTCTCATTAACACAGACATTAAAATCATCAGTAAAGCACTAGCTATGAGATTAGAAACAGTCATCTCTTCTATAATACACCCTGATCAAACAGGCTTCATTAAAGGTAGGCATTCATCAAATAACATGCGCCGTCTATTCAATCTAATCAGTATAGCCAAAACCCAAACAAACAATACAGTCATCCTGTCATTAGATGCAGAAAAAGCATTTGACCGTGTTAACTGGACATTCTTATTCTCCACATTAGAAAGATTTGGTTTTGGGGATTCATTTATCCAATGGATTAAAATTTTGTACAACTCACCCACAGCATCAGTAATCACAAATGGCATAATTTCACAACGTTTCACACTTCACAGAGGTACAAGACAAGGATGCCCACTCTCACCCCTACTATTTGCCCTGTTTATTGAACCCCTAGCAGCTGCCATCCGCCAAAACACCCAAATCACTGGTATCACCACTCTGAACACAACCCACAAAGTCAGTCTATATGCAGATGACCTATTACTATATGCACAAAACCCTCTCACATCACTCCCAGCCATTTTCAATCTGATTGGGACATTTTCTGCCATCTCAGAATATTCAATCAACTGGTCAAAATCCATTATTCTCCCAGTTAACCAGGACCAGTGGAATGCTGTGACACCCAGGCTCTCACTAAACATCCCTACAGGTAACATTCGATATCTTGGCATTGATATTTCCTCCAACCTTTCAGATTTGTTTGAATTGAACTTCACACCAATTCTTAAAACCACTGAAAAGTGTTTAAGTTGTTGGAATAACTTACCACTCTCACTTGCTGGCCGCATAGCTGCAGTGAAAATGTCAATCCTACCAAGAATCAACTATCTCTTTTCAATGACTCCCGTCTTCCCAACACCCAACTGGTTTTCTACTCTAAACTCAATAATCACAAAATTTTACTGGAAAAATAAACAACCAAGAATTAAACTCTCAACACTCCAGGAAAGCAAACAGCTTGGTGGCTTAAATGCCCCAAACTTTCTCCATTACTTCTTAGCTCATCAGTTACAGTACATAATGAAATGGACATATTCAGACATGCAACAAGATCCTTGGCTTGAAACTGAACAGTCAGCTTGTGAAGAATTCTCTATTAAAGACTTGCCATTCTTACCCCAATCAATCAAAAAACATAACTGCTATAAGGTCATCACCATTTCAACAACCCTGGAAGCTTGGTGGAAAACCAATAAGATCACAAATCACCCACTTAAACCATGTAAACTCACACCAATTTGGAACAACCCCGATTTCTTAATCAATAAGACCGCCTTCACATTTAATACCTGGAAAAGTAAGGGAATCACCCACTTACAACACCTGTTTGCAAATGATAAATTCTTAACCATCCATGAACTAACACAGAAATATAACATGACCCAACCAAACTTTTTACAGTACCTCCAGCTTAAAAATGCACTAAAAAATAAAATACAACTTTCCAACATTGATTTACAACCACCACCATTAATAGAAAAGATAGCATCCATTTCAACATCTGAGAAACCTTTATCTAAAATATACAAACACATATCATCACCAAAAGAAGAAGCACTACCTATACCAATAACAAACTGGGAAAAAGATTTAAAAATTAAGACTGATCTCAGTTTCTGGAAACAAATATGTAGCAACATCTTCTCCATGACAAACAACTCCCAACTACAGCTAATCCAGTATAAGGTCATGCACAGAACACACATCACCACCCGTAGAATGCGCCTCATGGGCTTCACCAATACAGATATCTGTCCACAATGCACCCTCAACACAATAGATTGTTATTATCACTCTTTCTGGCAATGCACACCAACCAAAAATTTCTGGCAAGCCATAATATTTGAACTCTCCAAATTTCTGGGTCACAGCATTCCACTGTCCCCGTCCCTTTGCCTTCTAGGAGATCTCACACCCATCAGTCAGATTCACAAATACCACAAGATCATACTTGTCACCTTAACAATAGCCAAAAAAACAATACTCCTAAACTGGAAATACAGGCACAAACTTTCAATATCACAATGGCTTAATCTGTTAACAGACTACCTCTCAATGGAACGAATCACAGCTAAAAACAATAAACAGACCAAATTATTCAGTAACACCTGGGAACCCATCCTTGTAGCTCTGAACTTTCCAACAAATTGACCCCCCCCCCCCCCCTTTTTTTTTTTTTTTTTTTTCTTCCTCTCTCTCCCCCTTCCTCCTTCTTCTCCCCTTTTCCTTTAATGGTATCTAAATGTTATCTTCCTGCTTCATTACTATCACTACAAAAAAAAAAAAAAAAAAAAAGCATTTCACACGTCAAATAGTTTTGTTTAACTTTAAAAAAAAAAAAAAAAAAAAAAAAATAAAGTTCAATCGCTTTAGTGGCATGAATTGCATTCCTGTGCATGCTGCCAATGCTTTTATAAACCACTGTAAATATTAAAAAAAAAAAAAAAAAAAAAAAAATAAATTGAATGCTGAGCGATGTTGAAAACGTGGGAATCGTGTTTTTGCGCTCTGAAAGTGTTGAAAACCGTGGTTCTGGCAATATAGTTGAAACTGCACGTTGAATGATGTTAAAACCCAGGAATCGTGTTTTTGCGCTCTGAAAGTGTCGAAAACAGGGTTTCTCGCAATATCATTGAAACTGCGCGCTGAATGATGTTAAAACCCGGGAATCGCGTTTTTGCGTTGTGAAAGTGTAGAAAACGGCGATTCTGATGCACTTCTGGAAAATGAATGCTGTGTGTTGTTCAAAGCTGGGAACAGAGTTTTTGGGCTTGGTGAGGGTGAAAATTGTGTTTCTGGCAGTCTACTGAAATCTGAATGCTGAGTGTTGTTCAAAGCTGAGAACAGAGTTTTTGGGCTCTGAGTGACTCCAAAAACCTTTTCAGGCATTCTCCTTTAAATTGAATGCTGAGCGATGTTGAAAACGTGGGAATCGTGTTTTTGCGCTCTGAAAGTGTTGAAAACCGTGTTTCTGGCAATATAGTTGAAACTGCACGTTGAATGATGTTAAAACCCAGGAATCGTGTTTTTGCGCTCTGAAAGTGTCGAAAACAGGGTTTCTCGCAATATCATTGAAACTGCACGCTGAATGATGTTAAAACCCGGGAATCGCGTTTTTGCGTTGTGAAAGTGTAGAAAACGGCGTTTCTGATGCACTTCTGGAAAATGAGTGCTGTGTGTTGTTCAAAGCTGGGAAAAGAGTTTTTGGGCTTGGAGAGGGTGAAAATTGTGTTTCTGACAGTCTACTGAAATCTGAATGCTGAGTATTGTTCAAAGTTGAGAACAGAGTTTTTGGGCTCTGAGTGACTCCAAAAACCTTTCCAGGCATTCTCCTTTAAATTGAATGCTGAGCGATGTTGAAAACGTGGGAATCGTGTTTTTGCGCTCTGAAAGTGTTGAAAACTGTGTTTCTGATGCACTTCTGGAAAATGAATGCTGTGTGTTGTACAAAGCTGGGAACAGAGTTTTTGGGCTCTGAGTGACTCCAAAAACCTTTTCAGGCATTCTCCTTTAAATAGAATGCTGATCGATGTTGAAAACGTGGGAATCGTGTTTTTGCGCTCTGAAAGTGTTGAAAACCGTATTTCTCGCAATATAGTTGAAACTGCACGCTGAATGATGTTAAAACCCAGGAATCGTGTTTTTGCGCTCTGAAAGTGTCGAAAACAGGGTTTTCCGCAATATCATTGAAACTGCGCGCTGAATGATGTTAAAACCCGGGAATCGCGTTTTTGCGTTGTGAAAGTGTAGAAAACGGCGTTTCTGATGCACTTCTGGAAAATGAATGCTGTGTGTTGTTCAAAGCTGGGAACAGAGTTTTTGGGCTTGGAGAGTGCGAAAATTGTGTTTCTGGCAGTCTACTGAAATCTGAATGCTGAGTGTTGTTCAAAGCTGAGAACAGAGTTTTTGGGCTCTGAGTGACTCCAAAAACCTTTTCAGGCATTCTCCTTTAAATTGAATGCTGATCGATGTTGAAAACGTGGGAATCGTGTTTTTGCGCTCTGAAAGTGTTGAAAACCGTGTTTCTGGCAATATAGTTGAAACTGCACGCTGAATGATGTTAAAACCCAGGAATCGCGTTTTTGCGCTCTGAAAGTGTCGAAAACAGCGTTTCTGATGCACTTCTCGAAAATGAGTGCTGTGTGTTGTTCAAAGCTGGGAACAGAGTTTTTGGGCTTGGAGAGTGTGAAAATTGTGTTTCTGACAGTCTACTGAAATCTGAATGCTGAGTGTTGTTCAAAGCTGAGAACAGAGTTTTTGGGCTCTGAGTGACTCCAAAAACCTTTTCAGGCATTCTCCTTTAAATTGAATGCTGAGCGATGTTGAAAACGTGGGAATCGTGTTTTTGCGCTCTGAAAGTGTTGAAAACCGTGTTTCTGGCAATATAGTTGAAACTGCACGTTGAATGATGTTAAAACCCAGGAATCGTGTTTTTGCGCTCTGAAAGTGTCGAAAACAGGGTTTCTCGCAATATCATTGAAACTGCACGCTGAATGATGTTAAAACCTGGGAATCGCGTTTTTGTGTTGTGAAAGTGTAGAAAACGGCGTTTCTGATGCACTTCTGGAAAATGAATGCTGTGTGTTGTTCAAAGCTGGGAACAGAGTTTTTGGGCTTGGAGAGTGTGAAAATTGTGTTTCTGGCAGTCTACTGAAGTCTGAATGCTGAGTGTTGTTCAAAGCTGAGAACAGAGTTTTTGGGCTCTGAGTGACTCCAAAAACCTTTTCAGGCATTCTCCTTTAAATTGAATGCTGATCGATGTTGAAAACGTGGGAATCGTGTTTTTGCGCTCTGAAAGTGTTGAAAACCGTGTTTCTGGCAATATAGTTGAAACTGCACGCTGAATGATGTTAAAACCCAGGAATCGCGTTTTTGCGCTCTGAAAGTGTCGAAAACAGCTTTTCTGATGCACTTCTGGAAAATGAGTGCTGTGTGTTGTTCAAAGCTGGGAACAGAGTTTTTGGGCTTGGAGAGGGTGAAAATTGTGTTTCTGACAGTCTACTGAAATCTGAATGCTGAGTATTGTTCAAAGCTGAGAACAGACTTTTTGGGCTCTGAGTGACTCCAAAAACCTTTCCAGGCATTCTCCTTTAAATTGAATGCTGAGCGATGTTGAAAACGTGGGAATCGTGTTTTTGCGCTCTGAAAGTGTTGAAAACCGTGTTTCTGGCAATATAGTTGAAACTGCACGTTGAATGATGTTAAAACCCAGGAATCGTGTTTTTGCGCTCTGAAAGTGTCGAAAACAGGGTTTCTCGCAATATCATTGAAACTGCGCGCTGAATGATGTTAAAACCCGGGAATCGCGTTTTTGCGTTGTGAAAGTGTAGAAAACGGCGATTCTGATGAACTTCTGGAAAATGAATGCTGTGTGTTGTTCAAAGCTGGGAACAGAGTTTTTGGGCTTGGAGAGTGCGAAAATTGTGTTTCTGGCAGTCTACTGAAATCTGAATGCTGAGTGTTGTTCAAAGCTGAGAACAGAGTTTTTGGGCTCTGAGTGACTCCAAAAACCTTTTCAGGCATTCTCCTTTAAATTGAATGCTGAGCGATGTTGAAAACGTGGGAATCGTGTTTTTGCGCTCTGAAAGTGTTGAAAACCGTGTTTCTGGCAATATAGTTGAAACTGCACGTTGAATGATGTTAAAACCCAGGAATCGTGTTTTTGCGCTCTGAAAGTGTCGAAAACAGGGTTTCTCGCAATATCATTGAAACTGCACGCTGAATGATGTTAAAACCCGGGAATCGCGTTTTTGCGTTGTGAAAGTGTAGAAAACGGCGTTTCTGATGCACTTCTGGAAAATGAGTGCTGTGTGTTGTTCAAAGCTGGGAACAGAGTTTTTGGGCTTGGAGAGGGTGAAAATTGTGTTTCTGACAGTCTACTGAAATCTGAATGCTGAGTATTGTTCAAAACTGAGAACAGAGTTTTTGGGCTCTGAGTGACTCCAAAAACCTTTCCAGACATTCTCCTTTAAATTGAATGCTGAGCGATGTTGAAAACGTGGGAATCGTGTTTTTGCGCTCTGAAAGTGTTGAAAACTGTGTTTCTGATGCACTTCTGGAAAATGAATGCTGTGTGTTGTTCAACGCTGGGAACAGAGTTTTTGGGCTCTGAGTGACTCCAAAAACCTTTTCAGGCATTCTCCTTTAAATAGAATGCTGATCGATGTTGAAAACGTGGGAATCGTGTTTTTGCGCTCTGAAAGTGTTGAAAACCGTGTTTCTCGCAATATAGTTGAAACTGCACGCTGAATGATGTTAAAACCCAGGAATCGTGTTTTTGCGCTCTGAAAGTGTCGAAAACAGGGTTTTCCGCAATATCATTGAAACTGCGCGCTGAATGATGTTAAAACCCGGGAATCGCGTTTTTGCGTTGTGAAAGTGTAGAAAACGGCGTTTCTGATGCACTTCTGGAAAATGAATGCTGTGTGTTGTTCAAAGCTGGGAACAGAGTTTTTGGGCTTGGAGAGTGCGAAAATTGTGTTTCTGGCAGTCTACTGAAATCTGAATGCTGAGTGTTGTTCAAAGCTGAGAACAGAGTTTTTGGGCTCTGAGTGACTCCAAAAACCTTTTCAGGCATTCTCCTTTAAATTGAATGCTGATCGATGTTGAAAACGTGGGAATCGTGTTTTTGCGCTCTGAAAGTGTTGAAAACCGTGTTTCTGGCAATATAGTTGAAACTGCACGCTGAATGATGTTAAAACCCAGGAATCGCGTTTTTGCGCTCTGAAAGTGTCGAAAACAGCGTTTCTGATGCACTTCTGGAAAATGAGTGCTGTGTGTTGTTCAAAGCTGGGAACAGAGTTTTTGGGCTTGGAGAGTGTGAAAATTGTGTTTCTGACAGTCTACTGAAATCTGAATGCTGAGTGTTGTTCAAAGCTGAGAACAGAGTTTTTGGGCTCTGAGTGACTCCAAAAACCTTTTCAGGCATTCTCCTTTAAATTGAATGCTGAGCGATGTTGAAAACGTGGGAATCGTGTTTTTGCGCTCTGAAAGTGTTGAAAACCTTGTTTCTGGCAATATAGTTGAAACTGCACGTTGAATGATGTTAAAACCCAGGAATCGTGTTTTTGCGCTCTGAAAGTGTCGAAAACAGGGTTTCTCGCAATATCATTGAAACTGCACGCTGAATGATGTTAAAACCTGGGAATCGCGTTTTTGCGTTGTGAAAGTGTAGAAAACGGCGTTTCTGATGCACTTCTGGAAAATGAATGCTGTGTGTTGTTCAAAGCTGGGAACAGAGTTTTTGGGCTTGGAGAGGGTGAAAATTGTGTTTCTGACAGTCTACTGAAATCTGAATGCTGAGTGTTGTTCAAAGCTGAGAACAGAGTTTTTGGGCTCTGAGTGACTCCAAAAACCTTTTCAGGCACTCTCCTTTAAATTGAATGCTGAGCGATGTTGAAAACGTGAGAATCGTGTTTTTGCGCTCTGAAAGTGTTGAAAACCGTGTTTCTGGCAATATAGTTGAAACTGCACGCTGAATGATGTTAAAACCCAGGAATCGTGTTTTTGCGCTCTGAAAGTGTCGAAAACAGCTTTTCTGATGCACTTCTGGAAAATGAGTGCTGTGTGTTGTTCAAAGCTGGGAACAGAGTTTTTGGGCTTGGAGAGGGCGAAAATTGTGTTTCTGACAGTCTACTGAAATCTGAATGCTGAGTATTGTTCAAAGCTGAGAACAGAGTTTTTGGGCTCTGAGTGACTCCAAAAACCTTTTCAGGCATTCTCCTTTAAATAGAATGCTGATCGATGTTGAAAACGTGGGAATCGTGTTTTTGCGCTCTGAAAGTGTTGAAAACCGTGTTTCTCGCAATATAGTTGAAACTGCACGCTAAATGATGTTAAAACCCAGGAATCGTGTTTTTGCGCTCTGAAAGTGTCGAAAACAGCTTTTCTGATGCACTTCTGGAAAATGAGTGCTGTGTGTTGTTCAAAGCTGGGAACAGAGTTTTTGGGCTTGGAGAGGGTGAAAATTGTGTTTCTGACAGTCTACTGAAATCTGAATGCTGAGTATTGTTCAAAGCTGAGAACAGAGTTTTTGGGCTCTGAGTGACTCCAAAAACCTTTCCAGGCATTCTCCTTTAAATTGAATGCTGAGCGATGTTGAAAACGTGGGAATCGTGTTTTTGCGCTCTGAAAGTGTTGAAAACCGTGTTTCTGGCAATATAGTTGAAACTGCACGTTGAATGATGTTAAAACCCAGGAATCGTGTTTTTGCGCTCTGAAAGTGTCGAAAACAGGGTTTCTCGCAATATCATTGAAACTGCGCGCTGAATGATGTTAAAACCCGGGAATCGCGTTTTTTGCGTTGTGAAAGTGTAGAAAACGGCGATTCTGATGCACTTCTGGAAAATGAATGCTGTGTGTTGTTCAAAGCTGGGAACAGAGTTTTTGGGCTTGGAGAGTGCGAAAATTGTGTTTCTGGCAGTCTACTGAAATCTGAATGCTGAGTGTTGTTCAAAGCTGAGAACAGAGTTTTTGGGCTCTGAGTGACTCCAAAAACCTTTTCAGGCATTCTCCTTTAAATTGAATGCTGAGCGATGTTGAAAACGTGGGAATCGTGTTTTTGCGCTCTGAAAGTGTTGAAAACCGTGTTTCTGGCAATATAGTTGAAACTGAACGTTGAATGATGTTAAAACCCAGGAATCGTGTTTTTGCGCTCTGAAAGTGTCGAAAACAGGGTTTCTCGCAATATCATTGAAACTGCACGCTGAATGATGTTAAAACCCGGGAATCGCGTTTTTGCGTTGTGAAAGTGTAGAAAACGGCGTTTCTGATGCACTTCTGGAAAATGAGTGCTGTGTGTTGTTCAAAGCTGGGAAAAGAGTTTTTGGGCTTGGAGAGGGTGAAAATTGTGTTTCTGACAGTCTACTGAAATCTGAATGCTGAGTATTGTTCAAAGTTGAGAACAGAGTTTTTGGGCTCTGAGTGACTCCAAAAACCTTTCCAGGCATTCTCCTTTAAATTGAATGCTGAGCGATGTTGAAAACGTGGGAATCGTGTTTTTGCGCTCTGAAAGTGTTGAAAACTGTGTTTCTGATGCACTTCTGGAAAATGAATGCTGTGTGTTGTTCAAAGCTGGGAACAGAGTTTTTGGGCTCTGAGTGACTCCAAAAACCTTTTCAGGCATTCTCCTTTAAATAGAATGCTGATCGATGTTGAAAACGTGGGAATCGTGTTTTTGCGCTCTGAAAGTGTTGAAAACCGTATTTCTCGCAATATAGTTGAAACTGCACGCTGAATGATGTTAAAACCCAGGAATCGTGTTTTTGCGCTCTGAAAGTGTCGAAAACAGGGTTTTCCGCAATATCATTGAAACTGCGCGCTGAATGATGTTAAAACCCGGGAATCGCGTTTTTGCGTTGTGAAAGTGTAGGAAAACGGCGTTTCTGATGCACTTCTGGAAAATGAATGCTGTGTGTTTGTTCAAAGCTGGGAACAGAGTTTTTGGGCTTGGAGAGTGTGAAAATTGTGTTTCTGGCAGTCTACTGAAATCTGAATGCTGAGTGTTGTTCAAAGCTGAGAACAGAGTTTTTGGGCTCTGAGTGACTCCAAAAACCTTTTCAGGCATTCTCCTTTAAATAGAATGCTGATCGATGTTGAAAACGTGGGAATCGTGTTTTTTGCGCTCTGAAAGTGTTTGAAAAACCGTGTTTCTCGCAATATAGTTGAAACTGCACGCTGAATGATGTTAAAACCCAGGAATCGTGTTTTTGCGCTCTGAAAGTGTCGAAAACAGGGTTTCTCGCAATATCATTGAAACTGCGCGCTGAATGATGTTAAAACCCGGGAATCGCGTTTTTGCGTTGTGAAAGTGTAGAAAACGGCGTTTCTGATGCACTTCTGGAAAATGAATGCTGTGTGTTGTTTCAAAGCTGGGAACAGAGTTTTTGGGCTTGGAGAGTGCGAAAATTGTGTTCTGGCAGTCTACTGAAGTCTGAATGCTGAGTATTGTTCAAAGCTGAGAACAGAGTTTTTGGGCTCTGAGTGACTCCAAAAACCTTTTCAGGCATTCTCCTTTAAATAGAATGCTGATCGATGTTGAAAACGTGGGAATCGTGTGTTTTGCGCTCTGAAAGTGTTGAAAAACCGTGTTTCTCGCAATATAGTTGAAACTGCACGCTAAATGATGTTAAAACCCGGAATCGCGTTTTTGCGTTGTGAAAGTGTAGAAAAACGGCGTTTCTGATGCACTTCTGGAAAATGAATGCTGTGTGTTTTAAAAAGCTGGGAACATAGTTTTTGGGCTTGGAGAGTGTGAAAATTGTGTTTCTGGCAGTCTACTGAAGTCTGAATACTGAGTATTGTTCAAAGCTGAGAACAGAGTTTTTGGGCTCTGAGTGACTCCAAAAACCTTTTCAGGCATTCTCCTTTAAATTGAATGCTGAGCGATGTTGAAAACGTGGGAATCGTGTTTTTGCGCTCTGAAAGTGTTGAAAAACCTTGTTTCTGGCAATATAGTTGAAACTGCACGTTGAATGATGTTAAAACCCAGGAATCGTGTTTTTGCGCTCTGAAAGTGTCGAAAACAGGGTTTCTCGCAATATCATTGAAACTGCACGCTGAATGATGTTAAAACCTGCGAATCGCGTTTTTGCGTTGTGAAAGTGTAGAAAACGGCGTTTCTGATGCACTTCTGGAAAATGAATGCTGTGTGTTGTTCAAAGCTGGGAACAGAGTTTTTTGGGCTTGGAGAGGGTGAAAATTGTGTTTCTGACAGTCTACCTGAAATCTGAATGCTGAGTGTTGTTCAAAGCTAGAGAACAGAGTTTTTGGGCTCTGAGTGACTCCAAAACCTTTTCAGGCACTCTCCTTTAATTGAATGCTGAGCGATGTTGAAAACGTGAGAATCGTGTTTTTGCGCTCTGAAAGTGTTGAAAACTGCTTTTCTGATGCACTTCTGGAAAATGAATGCTGTGTGTTGTTCAAAGCTGGGAACAGAGTTTTTGGGCTCTGAGTGACTCCAAAAACTTTTCAGGCATTCTCCTTTAAATAGAATGCTGATCGATGTTGAAACGTGGAATCGTGTTTTTGCGCTCTGAAAGTGTTGAAAACCGTGTTTCTCGCAATATAGTTGAAACTGCACGCTGAATGATGTTAAAATCCAGGAATCGTGTTTTTGCGCTCTGAAAGTGTCGAAAACAGGGTTCCGCAATATCATTGAAACTGCGCGCTGAATGATGTTAAACCCGGGAATCGCGTTTTTGCGTTGTG